>NW_027490219.1:165407-292059 GCF_050948175.1 Xylocopa sonorina | reverse complement strand
GTGGACGAGGAATACATGACACTTCGCAAATCATATTATATCTTACCATGAAACATAGAAATGAGATGCGATATCGCGTTTTAAGAATCATAAGAACTCTATTGCTTCGATACGTAGACATCTGCAATCGCTACTTCCCTGCAAGGAAGTGTCGCATTTACATCCATTTGAAGTGTAGACGTGGAATACGTAACACTTCGCAAATCATATTACACCTTACCATGAAACATAGAAATGAGATGCGATATCGCGTTATAAGAAGCATTAGAACTGTATTACTACAATACCTAGACATCTGCAGACGCTATTTCCTAGCAAGGAAGTGTCGCATTTACATTCATTTGAAGTGTAGACGAGGAATACATGACACTTCGCAAATCATGTTATATCTTACCATGAAACATAGAAATGAGATGCGATATCGCGTTTTAAGAATCATAAGAACTCTACTGCTACGATACGTAGACATCTGCAAACGCTATTTCCTTGCAATGAAGAGTCGCATTTACATTCATTTGAAGTGCAGACAAGGAATACATAACACCTCGCAAATCATATTATATCTTACCATGAAACATAGAAATGAGATGCGATATCGCGTTTTAAGAATCATATGAACTCTTTTGCTACGATACGTAGACATCTGCAAACGCTATTTCCTAGCGAGGAAGTATCGCATTCACATTCATTTGAAGTGTAGACGAGGAATACATGACACTTCGCAAATCATATTATATCTTACCATGAAACATAGAAATGAGATGCGATATCGCGTTTTAACAATCATAAGAACTCTATTGCTACGATACGTAGACATCTGCAAACGCTATTTCCTTGCAAGGAAGTGTCGCATTTACATTCATTTGAATCGTAGACGAGGAATGCATAACACTTCGCAAACCATATTATATCTTTCCATGAAACATAGAAATGTGATGCGATATCGCGTTTTAAGAAGCATTAGAATGCTATTGCTACGATACGTAGACATCTGCAAACACTATTTTCTGGTGAGGGAGTATCGCATTCACATTCATTTGAAGTGTAGACGAGGAATACATAACACTTCGCAAATCATGTTATATCTTACCATGAAACATAGAAATGAGATGCGATGTCGCGTTTTAAGAATCATATGAACTCTATTGCTACGATACGTAGACATCTGCAAACGCTATTTCCTAGCGAGGAAGTGTCGCATTCACATTCATTTGAAGTGTAGACGAGGAATACATGAAACTTCGCAAACCATATTATATCTTACCATGAAACATAGAAATGAGATGCGATATCGCGTTTTAAGAATCACAAGAACTCTATTGCTTCGATGCGTAGACATCTGCAATCGCTACTTCCTTGCAAGGAAGTGTCGCATTTATATTCATTTGAAGTGTAGACGAGGAATACATGACACTTCGCAAATCATGTTATATCTTACCATGAAACATAGAAATGAGATGCGATATCGCGTTTTAAGAATCATAAGAACTCTACTGCTACGATACGTAGACATCTGCAAACGCTATTTCCTTGCAATGAAGAGTCGCATTTACATTCATTTGAAGTGCAGACAAGGAATACATAACACCTCGCAAATCATATTATATCTTACCATGAAACATAGAAATGAGATGCGATATCGCGTTTTAGGAATCATATGAACTCTTTTGCTACGATACGTAGACATCTGCAAACGCTATTTCCTAGCGAGGAAGTGTCGCATTCACATTCATTTGAAGTGTAGACGAGGAATACATGACACTTCGCAAATCATATTATATCTTACCATGAAACATAGAAATGAGATGCGATATCGCGTTTTAACAATCATAAGAACTCTATTGCTACGATACGTAGACATCTGCAAACGCTATTTCCTTGCAAGGAAGTGTCGCATTTACATTCATTTGAATCGTAGACGAGGAATGCATAACACTTCGCAAACCATATTATATCTTTCCATGAAACATAGAAATGTGATGCGATATCGCGTTTTAAGAAGCATTAGAATGCTATTGCTACGATACGTAGACATCTGCAAACGCTATTTTCTGGTGAGGGAGTATCGCATTCACATTCATTTGAAGTGTAGACGAGGAATACATAACACTTCGCAAATCATGTTATATCTTACCATGAAACATAGAAATGAGATGCGATGTCGCGTTTTAAGAATCATATGAACTCTATTGCTACGATACGTAGACATCTGCAAACGCTATTTCCTAGCGAGGAAGTGTCGCATTCACATTCATTTGAAGTGTAGACGAGGAATACATGAAACTTCGCAAACCATATTATATCTTACCATGAAACATAGAAATGAGATGCGATATCGCGTTTTAAGAATCACAAGAACTCTATTGCTTCGATGCGTAGACATCTGCAATCGCTACTTCCTTGCAAGGAAGTGTCGCATTTATATTCATTTGAAGTGTAGACGAGGAATACATAACACTTCGCAAATCATATTACATCTTACCATGAAACGTAGAAATGAGATGCGATATCGCGTTATGAGAAGCATTAGAACTCTATTGCTACGATACCTAGACATCTGCAGACGCTATTTCCTAGCAAGGAAGTGTCGCATTTACATTCATTTGAAGTGTAGACGAGGAATACATGACACTTCGCAAATCATGTTATATCTTACCATGAAACATAGAAATGAGATGCGATATCGCGTTTTAAGAAGCATTACATATCTATTGCTACGATACGTAGACATCTGCAAACGCTATTTCCTTGCTAGGAAGTGCCGCATTCACATTCATTTGAAGTGTAGACGAGGAATACATAACACTTCGCAAATCATGTTATATCTTACCATGAAACATAGAAATGAGATGCGATATCGCGTTTTAAGTATCACATGAACTTTATTGCTACGATACGTAGACATCTGCAAACGCTATTTCCTAGCGAGGAAGTGTCGCATTCACATTCATTTGAAGTGTAGACGAGAAATACATGACACTTCGCAAATCATATTATATCTTACCATGAAACATAGAAATGAGATGCGATATCGCGTTATAAGAAGCATTAGAACTGTATTGCTACGATACCTACACATCTACAGACGCTATTTCCTAGCAAGGAAGTGTCGCATTTACATTCATTTGAAGTGTAGACGAGGAATACATGACACTTCGCAAATCATATTATATCTTACCATGAAACGTAGAAATGAGATGCGATATCGCGTTTTAAGAAGCATTACATATCTATTGCTACTATACGTAGACATCTGCAAACGCTATTTCTTTGCAAGGAAGTGTCGCATTTACATTCATTTGAAGTGTAGGAGAGGAATACATAACACTTCGCAAATCATGTTATATCTTACCATGAAACATAGAAATGAGATGCGATATCGCGTTTTAAGAAGCATTTGAAATCTATGGCTACGATACGTAGACATCTGCAAACGCTATCTCCTTGCTAGGAAGTGTCGCATTTACACTCATTTGAATAGTAGACGAGGAATACATGACACTTCGCAAATCATATTATATCTTACCATGAAACATAGAAATGAGATGCGATATCGCGTTTTAAGAATCATATGAACTCTATTGCTACGATACGTAGACATCTGCAAACGCTATTTCCTAGCGAGGAAGTGTCGCATTCACATTCATTTGAAGTGTAGACGAGGAATACATGACACTTCGCAAATCATATTATATCTTACCATGAAACATAGAAATGAGATGCGATATCGCGTTTTAATAATCATAAGAATCCTATTGCTTCGATACGTAGACATCTGCAATCGCTACTTCCTTGCAAGGAAGTGTCGCATTTACATTCATTTGAAGTGTAGACGAGGAATACATAACACTTCGCAAATCATATTACATCTTACCATGAAACATAGAAATGAGATGCGATATCGCGTTATAAGAAGCATTGGAACTCTATTGCTACGATACCTAGACATCTGCAGACGCTATTTCCTAGCAAGGAAGTGTCGCATTTACATTCATTTGAAGTGTAGACGAGGAATACATGACACTTCGCAAATCATATTATATCTTACCATGAAACATAGAAATGAGATGCGATATCGCGTTTTAAGAAGCATTACATATCTATTGCTACGATACGTAGACATCTGCAAACGCTATTTCTTTGCAAGGAAGTGTCGCATTTACATTCATTTGAAGTGTAGACGAGGAATACATAACACTTCACAAATCATATTATATCTTACCATGAAACATAGAAATGAGATGCGATATCGCGTTTTAAGAATCATAAGAACTCTATTGCTACGATACGTAGACAACTGCAAACGCTATTTCCTTGCAAGGAAGTGTCGCATTTACATTCATTTGAAGTGTAGACGAGGAATACATGACACTTCGCAAATCATGTTATATCTTACCATGAAACATAGAAATGAGATGCGATATCGCGATTTAAGAATCATATGAACTCTATTGCTACGATACGTAGACATCTACAAACGCTATTTCCTAGCGAGGAAGTGTCGCATTCACATTCATTTGAAGTGTAGACGAGGAATACATGACACTTCGCAAATCATATTATATCTTACCATGAAACATAGAAATGAGATGCGATATCGCGTTTTAAGAAGCATTAGAAATCTATAGCTACGATACGTAGACATCTGCAAACGCTATTTCCTTGCTAGGAAGTGTCGCATTTACACTCATTTGAAGTGTAGACGAGGAATACATGACACTTCGCAAATCATATTATATCTTACCATGAAACATAGTAATGAGATGCGATATCGCGTATTAAGAAGCATTAGAAATCTATTGCTACGATACGTAGACATCTGCAAACACTATTTCTTTGCAAGGAAGTGTCGCATTTACATTCATTTGAAGTGTAGACGAGGAATACATAACACTTCGCAAATCATATTATGTCTTACCAAGAAACATAGAAATGAGGTGCGATATCGCGTTTTAAGAAGCATTAGAACTCTATCGCTACGATACCTAGACATCTGCAGACGCTATTTCCTAGCAAGGAAGTGTCGCATTTACATTCATTTGAAGTGTAGACGAGGAATACATGACACTTCGCAAATCATATTATATCTTACCATGAAACATAGAAATGAGATGCGATATCGCGTTTTAAGAAGCATTACATCTCTATTGCTACGATACGTAGACATCTGCAAACGCTATTTCTTTGCAAGGAAGTGTCGCATTTACATTCATTTGAAGTGTTGACGAGGAATACATAACACTTCGCAAATCATATTATATCTTACCATGAAACATAGAAATGAGATGCGATATCGCGTTTTAAGAAGCATTAGAACTCTATTGCTACGATAGGTAGACATCTGCAAACGCTATTTCCTTGCAAGGAAGTTTCGCATTTACATTCTTTTGAAGTGTAGACGAGGAATACATGACACTTCGCAAATCATGTTATATCTTACCATGAAACATAGAAATGAGATGCGATATCGCGTTTTAAGAATCATATGAACTATATTGCTACGATACGTAGACATCTACAAACGCTATTTCCTAGCGAGGAAGTGTCGCATTCACATTCATTTGAAGTGTAGACGAGGAATACATGACACTTCGCAAATCATATTATATCTTACCATGAAACATAGAAATGAGATGCGATATCGCGTTTTAAGAAGCATTTGAAATCTATGGCTACGATACGTAGACATCTGCAAACGCTATCTCCTTGCTAGGAAGTGTCGCATTTACACTCATTTGAATAGTAGACGAGGAATACATGACACTTCGCAAATCATATTATATCTTACCATGAAACGTAGAAATGAGATGCGATATCGCGTTTTATGAAGCATTACATATCTATTGCTACGATACGTAGACATCTGCAAACGCTATTTCTTTGCAAGGAAGTGTCGCATTTACATTCATTTGAAGTGTAGACGAGGAATACGTAGCACTTCGCAAATCATATTATATCTTACCATGAAACATAGAAATGAGATGCGATATCGCGTTTTAAGAAGCATTAGAAAGCTATTGCTACGATACGTAGACATCTGCATACGCTATTTCCTAGCGAGGAAGTGTCGCATTCACATTCATTTGAAGTGTAGACGAGGAATACATGACACTTCGCAAATCATATTATATCTTACCATGAAACATAGAAATGAGATGCGATATCGCGTTTTAAGAAGCATTAGAACTCTATTGCTACGATACCTAGACATCTGCAGACGCTATTTCCTAGCAAGGAAGTGTCGCATTTACATTCATTTGAAGTGTAGACGAGGAATACATGACACTTCGCAAATCATATTATATCTTACCATGAAACACAGAAATGAGTTGCGATATCGCGTTTTAAGAATCATAAGAACTCTATTGCTTCGATACGTAGACATCTGCAATCGCTACTTCCTTGCAAGGAAGTGTCGCATTTACTTCATTTGAAGTGTAGACGAGGAATACATAACACTTCGCAAATCATATTACATCTTACCATGAAACATAGAAATGAGATGCGATATCGCGTTATGAGAAGCATTAGAACTCTATTGCTACGATACCTAGACATCTGCAGACGCTATTTCCTAGCAAGGAAGTGTCGCATTTACATTCATTTGAAGTGTAGACGAGGAATACATGACACTTCGCAAATCATGTTATATCTTACCATGAAACATAGAAATGAGATGCGATATCGCGTTTTAAGAAGCACTTGAAATCTATGGCTACGATACGTAGACATCTGCAAACGCTATCTCCTTGCTAGGAAGTGTCGCATTTACACTTATTTGAATAGTAGACGAGGAATACATGACACTTCGCAAATCATATTATACCTTACCATAAAACGTAGAAATGAGATGCGATATCGCGTTTTATGAAGCATTACATACCTATTGCTACGATACGTAGACATCTGCAATCGCTACTTCCTTGCAAGGAAGTGTCGCATTTACATTCATTTGAAGTGTAGACGAGGAATACATAACACTTCGCAAATCATATTACATCTTACCATGAAACATAGAAATGAGATGCGATATCGCGTTATAAGAAGCATTAGAACTCTATTGCTACGATACCTAGACATCTGCAGACGCTATTTCCTAGCAAGGAAGTGTCGCATTTACATTCATTTGAAGTGTAGACGAGGAATACATGACACTTCGCAAATCATATTATATCTTACCATGAAACATAGAAATGAGATGCGATATCGCGTTTTAAGAAGCATTACATATCTATTGCTACGATACGTAGACATCTGCAAACGCTATTTCTTTGCAAGGAAGTGTCGCATTTACATTCATTTGAAGTGTAGACGAGGAATACATAACACTTCACAAATCATATTATATCTTACCATGAAACATAGAAATGAGATGCGATATCGCGTTTTAAGAATCATAAGAACTCTATTGCTACGATACGTAGACAACTGCAAACGCTATTTCCTTGCAAGGAAGTGTCGCATTTACATTCATTTGAAGTGTAGACGAGGAATACATGACACTTCGCAAATCATGTTATATCTTACCATGAAACATAGAAATTAGATGCGATATCGCGTTTTAAGAATCATATGAACTCTATTGCTACGATACGTAGACATCTACAAACGCTATTTCCTAGCGAGGAAGTGTCGCATTCACATTCATTTGAAGTGTAGACGAGGAATACATGACACTTCGCAAATCATATTATATCTTACCATGAAACATAGAAATGAGATGCGATATCGCGTTTTAAGAAGCATTAGAAATCTATAGCTACGATACGTAGACATCTGCAAACGCTATTTCCTTGCTAGGAAGTGTCGCATTTACACTCATTTGAATAGTAGACGAGGAATACATGACACTTCGCAAATCATATTATATCTTACCATGAAACGTAGAAATGAGATGCGATATCGCGTTTTAAGAAGCATTACATATTTATTGCTACTATACGTAGACATCTGCAAACGCTATTTCTTTGCAAGGAAGTGTCGCATTTACATTCATTTGAAGTGTAGACGAGGAATACATAACACTTCACAAATCATATTATATCTTACCATGAAACATAGAAATGAGATGCGATATCGCGTTATGAGAAGCATTAGAACACTATTGCTACGATACCTAGACATCTGCAGACGCTATTTCCTAGCAAGGAAGTGTCGCATTTACATTCATTTGAAGTGTAGACGAGGAATACATGACACTTCGCAAATCATATTATATCTTACCATGAAACATAGAAATGAGAAGCGATATCGCGTTTTAAGAAGCATTAGAAATCTATTGCTACGATACGTAGACATCTGCAAACACTATTTCTTTGCAAGGAAGTATCGCATTTACATTCATTTGAAGTGTAGACGAGGAATACATAACACTTCGCAAATCATATTATGTCTTACCAAGAAACATAGAAATGAGGTGCGATATCGCGTTTTAAGAAGCATTTGAAATCTATGGCTACGATACGTAGACATCTGCAAACGCTATCTCCTTGCTAGGAAGTGTCGCATTTACACTCATTTGAATAGTAGACGAGGAATACATGACACTTCGCAAATCATATTATATCTTACCATGAAACGTAGAAATGAGATGCGATATCGCGTTTTATGAAGCATTACATACCTATTGCTACGATACGTAGATATCTGCAAACGCTATTTCTTTGCAAGGAAGTGTCGCATTTACATTCATTTGAAGTGTAGACGAGGAATACGTAGCACTTCGCAAATCATATTATATCTTACCATGAAACATAGAAATGAGATGCGATATCGCGTTTTAAGAATCATATGAACTCTATCTACGATACGTAGACATCCGCAAACGCTATTTCCTAGCGAGGAAGTGTCGCATTCACATTCATTTGAAGTGTAGACGAGGAATACATGACACTTCGCAAATCATGTTATATCTTACCATGAAACATAGAAATGAGATGCGATATCGCGTTTTAAGCATCATATGAACTCTATTGCTACGATACGTAGACATCTACAAACGCTATTTCCTAGCGAGGAAGTGTCGCATTCACATTCATTTGAAGTGTAGACGAGGAATACATGACACTTCGCAAACCATATTATATCTTACCATGAAACATAGAAATGAGATGCGATATCGCGTTTTATGAAGCATTAGAACTCTATCGCTACGATACCTAGACATCTGCAGACGCTATTTCCTAGCAAGGAAGTGTCGCATTTACATTCATTTGAAGTGTAGACGAGGAATACATGACACTTCGCAAATCATATTATATCTTACATGAAACATGGAAATGAGATGCGATATCGCGTTTTAAGAAGCATTACATATCTATTGCTACGATACGTAGACATCTGCAAACGCTATTTCTTTGCAAGGAAGTGTCGCATTTACATTCATTTGAAGTGTTGACGAGGAATACATAACACTTCGCAAATCATATTATGTCTTACCAAGAAACATAGAAATGAGGTGCGATATCGCGTTTTAAGAAGCATTTGAAATCTATGGCTACGATACGTAGACATCTGCAAACGCTATCTCCTTGCTAGGAAGTGTCGCATTTACACTCATTTGAATAGTAGACGAGGAATACATGACACTTCGCAAATCATATTATATCTTGCCATGAAACGTAGAAATGAGATGCGATATCGCGTTTTATGAAGCATTACATACCTATTGCTACGATACGTAGATATCTGCAAACGCTATTTCTTTGCAAGGAAGTGTCGCATTTACATTCATTTGAAGTGTAGACGAGGAATACGTAGCAACTTCGCAAATCATATTATATCTTACCATGAAACATAGAAATGAGATGCGATATCGCGTTTTAAGAATCATATGAACTCTATTGCTACGATACGTAGACATCCGCAAACGCTATTTCCTAGCGAGGAAGTGTCGCATTCACATTCATTTGAAGTGTAGACGAGGAATACATGACACTTCGCAAATCATGTTATATCTTACCATGAAACATAGAAATGAGATGCGATATCGCGTTTTAAGCATCATATGAACTCTATTGCTACGATACGTAGACATCTACAAACGCTATTTCCTAGCGAGGAAGTGTCGCATTCACATTCATTTGAAGTGTAGACGAGGAATACATGACACTTCGCAAACCATATTATATCTACCATGAAACATAGAAATGAGATGCGATATCGCGTTTTATGAAGCATTAGAACTCTATCGCTACGATACCTAGACATCTGCAGACGCTATTTCCTAGCAAGGAAGTGTCGCATTTACATTCATTTGAAGTGTAGACGAGGAATACATGACACTTCGCAAATCATATTATATGCTTACCATGAAACATGGAAATGAGATGCGATATCGCGTTTTAAGAAGCATTACATATCTATTGCTACGATACGTAGACATCTGCAAACGCTATTTCTTTGCAAGGAAGTGTCGCATTTACATTCATTTGAAGTGTTGACGAGGAATACATAACACTTCGCAAATCATATTATATCTTACCATGAAACATAGAAATGAGATGCGATATCGCGTTTTAAGAAGCATTAGAACACTATTGCTATGATAGGTAGACATCTGCAAACGCTATTTCCTTGCAAGGAAGTTTCGCATTTACATTCATTTGAAGTGTAGACGAGGAATACATGACACTTCGCAAATCATGTTATATCTTACCATGAAACATATAAATGAGATGCGATATCGCGTTTTAAGAATCATATGAACTATATTGCTACGATACGTAGACATCTACAAACGCTATTTCCTAGCGAGGAAGTGTCGCATTCACATTAATTTGAAGTGTAGACGAGGAATACATAACACTTCACAAATCATATTATATCTTACCATGAAACATAGAAATGAGATGCGATATCGCGTTTTAAGAATCATAAGAACTCTATTGCTACGATACGTAGACAACTGCAAACGCTATTTCCTTGCAAGGAAGTGTCGCATTTACATTCATTTGAAGTGTAGACGAGGAATACATGACACTTCGCAAATCATGTTATATCTTACCATGAAACATAGAAATTAGATGCGATATCGCGTTTTAAGAATCATATGAACTCTATTGCTACGATACGTAGACATCTACAAACGCTATTTCCTAGCGAGGAAGTGTCGCATTCACATTCATTTGAAGTGTAGACGAGGAATACATGACACTTCGCAAATCATATTATATCTTACCATGAAACATAGAAATGAGATGCGATATCGCGTTTTAAGAAGCATTAGAAATCTATAGCTACGATACGTAGACATCTGCAAACGCTATTTCCTTGCTAGGAAGTGTCGCATTTACACTCATTTGAATAGTAGACGAGGAATACATGACACTTCGCAAATCATATTATATCTTACCATGAAACGTAGAAATGAGATGCGATATCGCGTTTTAAGAAGCATTACATATTTATTGCTACTATACGTAGACATCTGCAAACGCTATTTCTTTGCAAGGAAGTGTCGCATTTACATTCATTTGAAGTGTAGACGAGGAATACGTAGCACTTCGCAAATCATATTATATCTTACCATGAAACATAGAAATGAGATGCGATATCGCGTTTTAAGAATCATATGAACTCTATTGCTACGATACGTAGACATCCGCAAACGCTATTTCCTAGCGAGGAAGTGTCGCATTCACATTCATTTGAAGTGTAGACGAGGAATGCATGACACTTCGCAAATCATGTTATATCTTACCATGAAACATAGAAATGAGATGCGTTATCGCGTTTTAAGAATCATATGAACTCTATTGCTACGATACGTAGACATCTACAAACGCTATTTCCTAGCGAGGAAGTGTCGCATTCACATTCATTTGAAGTGTAGACGAGGAATACATGACACTTCGCAAACCATATTATATCTTACCATGAAACATAGAAATGAGATGCGATATCGCGTTTATGAAGCATTAGAACTCTATCGCTACGATACCTAGACATCTGCAGACGCTATTTCCTAGCAAGGAAGTGTCGCATTTACATTCATTTGAAGTGTAGACGAGGAATACATGACACTTCGCAAATCATATTATATCTTACCATGAAACATAGAAATGAGATGCGATATCGCGTTTTAAGAAGCATTACATATCTATTGCTACGATACGTAGACATCTGCAAACGCTATTTCTTTGCAAGGAAGTGTCGCATTTACATTCATTTGAAGTGTTGACGAGGAATACATAACACTTCGCAAATCATATTATATCTTACAATGAAACATAGAAATGAGATGCGATATCGCGTTTTAAGAAGCATTAGAACTCTATTGCTATGATAGGTAGACATCTGCAAACGCTATTTCCTTGCAAGGAAGTTTCGCATTTACATTCATTTGAAGTGTAGACGAGGAATACATGACACTTCGCAAATCATGTTATATCTTACCATGAAACATATAAATGAGATGCGATATCGCGTTTTAAGAATCATATGAACTATATTGCTACGATACGTAGACATCTACAAACGCTATTTCCTAGCGAGGAAGTGTCGCATTCACATTCATTTGAAGTGTAGACGAGGAATACATGACACTTCGCAAATCATATTATATCTTACCATGAAACATAGAAATGAGATGCGATATCGCGTTTTAAGAAGCATTTGAAATCTATGGCTACGATACGTAGACATCTGCAAACGCTATCTCCTTGCTAGGAAGTGTCGCATTTACACTCATTTGAATAGTAGACGAGGAATACATGACACTTCGCAAATCATATTATATCTTACCATGAAACGTAGAAATGAGATGCGATATCGCGTTTTATGAAGCGTTACATACCTATTGCTACGATACGTAGATATCTGCAAACGCTATTTCTTTGCAAGGAAGTGTCGCATTTACATTCATTTGAAGTGTAGACGAGGAATACGTAGCACTTCGCAAATCATATTATATCTTACCATGAAACATAGAAATGAGATGCGATATCGCGTTTTAAGAAGCATTAGAAAGCTATTGCTACGATACGTAGACATCTGCATACGCTATTTCCTAGCGAGGAAGTATCGCATTCACATTCATTTGAAGTGTAGACGAGGAATACATAACACTTCGCAAATCATGTTATATCTTACCATGAAACATAGAAATGAGATGCGATATCGCGTTTTAAGAATCATATGAACTCTATTGCTACGATACGTAGACATCCGCAAACGCTATTTCCTAGCGAGGAAGTGTCGCATTCACATTCATTTGAAGTGTAGACGAGGAATACATGACACTTCGCAAATCATGTTATATCTTACCATGAAACATAGAAATGAGATGCGATATCGCGTTTTAAGAATCATATGAACTCTATTGCTACGATACGTAGACATCTACAAACGCTATTTCCTAGCGAGGAAGTGTCGCATTCACATTCATTTGAAGTGTAGACGAGGAATACATGACACTTCGCAAACCATATTATATCTTACCATGAAACATAGAAATGAGATGCGATATCGCGTTTTAAGAATCATAAGAACTCTATTGCTCCGATACGTAGACATCTGCAATCGCTACTTCCTTGCAAGGAAGTGTCGCATTTACATTCATTTGAAGTGTAGACGAGGAATACATAACACTTCGCAAATCATATTACATCTTACCATGAAACATAGAAATGAGATGCGATATCGCGTTATGAGAAGCATTAGAACTCTATTGCTACAATACCTAGACATCTGCAGACGCTATTTCCTAGCAAGGAAGTGTCGCATTTACATTCATTTGAAGTGTAGACGAGGAATACATGACACTTCGCAAATCATGTTATATCTTACCATGAAACATAGAAATGAGATGCGATATCGCGTTTTAAGAAGCATTTGAAATCTATGGCTACGATACGTAGACATCTGCAAACGCTATCTCCTTGCTAGGAAGTGTCGCATTTACACTCATTTGAATAGTATACGAGGAATACATGACACTTCGCAAATCATATTATACCTTACCATGAAACGTAGAAATGAGATGCGATATCGCGTTTTATGAAGCATTACATACCTATTGCTACGATACGTAGATATCTGCAAACGCTATTTCTTTGCAAGGAAGTGTCGCATTTACATTCATTTGAAGTGTAGACGGGGATAACGTAGCACTTCGCAAATCATATTATATCTTACCATGAAACATAGAAATGAGATGCGATATCGCGTTTTAAGAAGCATTAGAAAGCTATTGCTACGATACGTAGACATCTGCATACGCTATTTCCTAGCGAGGAAGTATCGCATTCACATTCATTTGAAGTGTAGACGAGGAATACATAACACTTCGCAAATCATGTTATATCTTACCATGAAACATAGAAATGAGATGCGATATCGCGTTTTAAGAATCATATGAACTCTATTGCTACGATACGTAGACATCTGCAAACGCTATTTCCTAGCGAGGAAGTGTCGCATTCACATTCATTTGAAGTGTAGACGAGGAATACATGACACTTCGCAAACCATATTATATCTTACCATGAAACATAGAAATGAGATGCGATATCGCGTTTTAATAATCATAAGAATCCTATTGCTTCGATACGTAGACATCTGCAATCGCTACTTCCTTGCAAGGAAGTGTCGCATTTACATTCATTTGAAGTGTAGACGAGGAATACATAACACTTCGCAAATCATATTACATCTTACCATGAAACATAGAAATGAGATGCGATATCGCGTTATAAGAAGCATTAGAACTCTATTGCTACGATACCTAGACATCTGCAGACGCTATTTCCTAGCAAGGAAGTGTCGCATTTACATTCATTTGAAGTGTAGACGAGGAATACATGACACTTCGCAAATCATATTATATCTTACCATGAAACATAGAAATGAGATGCGATATCGCGTTTTAAGAAGCATTACATATCTATTGCTACGATACGTAGACATCTGCAAACGCTATTTCTTTGCAAGGAAGTGTCGCATTTACATTCATTTGAAGTGTAGACGAGGAATATATAACACTTCACAAATCATATTATATCTTACCATGAAACATAGAAATGAGATGCGATATCGCGTTTTAAGAATCATAAGAACTCTATTGCTACGATACGTAGACAACTGCAAACGCTATTTCCTTGCAAGGAAGTGTCGCATTTACATTCATTTGAAGTGTAGACGAGGAATACATGACACTTCGCAAATCATGTTATATCTTACCATGAAACATAGAAATGAGATGCGATATCGCGTTTTAAGAATCATATGAACTCTATTGCTACGATACGTAGACATCTACAAACGCTATTTCCTAGCGAGGAAGTGTCGCATTCACATTCATTTGAAGTGTAGACGAGGAATACATGACACTTCGCAAATCATATTATATCTTACCATGAAACATAGAAATGAGATGCGATATCGCGTTTTAAGAAGCATTAGAAATCTATAGCTACGATACGTAGACATCTGCAAACGCTATTTCCTTGCTAGGAAGTGTCGCATTTACACTCATTTGAATAGTAGACGAGGAATACATGACACTTCGCAAATCATATTATATCTTACCATGAAACGTAGAAATGAGATGCGATATCGCGTTTTAAGAAGCATTACATATCTATTGCTTCTATACGTAGACATCTGCAAACGCTATTTCTTTGCAAGGAAGTGTCGCATTTACATTCATTTGAAGTGTAGGCGAGGAATACATAACACTTCGCAAATCATATTATATCTTACCATGAAACATAGAAATGAGGTGCGATATCGCGTTTTAAGAAGCATTAGAACACTATCGCTACGATACCTAGACATCTGCAGACGCTATTTCCTAGCAAGGAAGTGTCGCATTTACATTCATTTGAAGTGTAGACGAGGAATACATGACACTTCGCAAATCATATTATATCTTACCATGAAACATAGAAATGAGATGCGATATCGCGTTTTAAGAAGCATTACATATCTATTGCTACGATACGTAGACATCTGCAAACGCTATTTCCTTGCTAGGAAGTGTCGCATTCACATTCATTTGAAGTGTAGACGAGGAATACATAACACTTCGCAAATCATGTTATATCTTACCATGAAACATAGAAATGAGATGCGATATCGCGTTTTAAGCATCATATGAACTTTATTGCTACGATACGTAAACATCTGCAAACGCTATTTCCTAGCGAGGAAGTGTCGCATTCACATTCATTTGAAATGTAGACGAGGAATACATGACACTTCGCAAATCATATTATATCTTACCAGGAAACATAGAAATGAGATGCGATATCGCGTTTTAAGAATCATAAGAACTCTATTGCTTCGATACGTAGACATCTGCAATCGCTACTTCCTTGCAAGGAAGTGTCGCATTTACATCCATTTGAAGTGTAGACGTGGAATACATAACACTTCGCAAATCATATTACACCTTACCAAGAAACATAGAAATGAGATGCGATATCGCGTTATAAGAAGCATTAGAACTGTATTGCTACGATACCTAGACATCTGCAGACGCTATTTCCTAGCAAGGAAGTGTCGCATTTACATTCGTTTGAAGTGTAGACGAGGAATACATAACACTTCGCAAATCATATTATATCTTACCATGAAACATAGAAATGAGATGCGATATCGCGTTTTAAGAAGCATTACATATCTATTGCTACGATACGTAGACATCTGCAAACGCTATTTCCTTGCAAGGAAGTGTCGCATTTACATTCATTTGAAGTGTAGACGAGGAATACATAACACTTCACAAATCATATTATATCTTACCATGAAACATAGAAATGAGATGCGATATCGCGTTTTAAGAATCATAAGAACTCTATTGCTACGATACGTAGACAACTGCAAACGCTATTTCCTTGCAAGGAAGTGTTGCATTTACATTCATTTGAATCGCATACGAGGAATGCATAAGACTTCAAAAATGAATATTATATCTTATCATGAAACATAGATATGAAATGCAATACCTCGTTTTAAGAAGCATTTGAACTCTATTGCTTCGATACGTAGAAATCAGCAAACGCTATTTCCTTGCAAGGAAGTGTCGCATTTACATTCATTTGATGTGTAGACGAGGAATACGTAACACTTCGCAAATCATATTATATCTTACCATGAAACATAGAAATGAGATGCGATATCTCGTTTTAAGAAGCATTAGAACACTATTGCTACGATAGGTTGACAACTGCAAACGCTATTTCCTTGCAAGGAAGTGTCGCATTTACATTCATTTGAAGTGTAGACGAGGAATACATAACACTTCGCAAACCATATTATATCTTACCATGAAACATAGAAATGAGATGCGATATCGCGTTTTAAGAAGCATTACATATCTATTGCTACGATACGTAGACATCTGCAAACGCTATTTCTTTGCAAGGAAGTGTCGCATCTACATTCATTTGAAGTGTAGACGAGGAATACATAACACTTCACAAATCATATTATATCTTACCATGAAACATAGAAATGAGATGCGATATCGCGTTTTAAGAATCATAAGAACTCTATTGCTACGATACGTAGACAACTGCAAACGCTATTTCCTTGCAAGGAAGTGTCGCATTTACATTCATTTGAAGTGTAGACGAGGAATACATGACACTTTGCAAATCATGTTATATCTTACCATGAAACATAGAAACGAGATGCGATATCGCGTTTTAAGAATCATATGAACTCTATTGCTACGATACGTAGACATCTACAAACGCTATTTCCTAGCGAGGAAGTGTCGCATTCACATTCATTTGAAGTGTAGACGAGGAATACATGACACTTCGCAAATCATATTATATCTTACCATGAAACATAGAAATGAGATGCGATATCGCGTTTTAAGAAGCATTAGAAATCTATAGCTACGATACGTAGACATCTGCAAACGCTATTTCCTTGCTAGGAAGTGTCGCATTTACACTCATTTGAATAGTAGACGAGGAATACATGACACTTCGCAAATCATATTATATCTTACCATGAAACGTAGAAATGAGATGCGATATCGCGTTTTAAGAAGCATTACATATCTATTGCTACTATACGTAGACATCTGCAAACGCTATTTCTTTGCAAGGAAGTGTCGCATTTACATTCATTTGAAGTGTAGGAGAGGAATACATAACACTTCGCAAATCATGTTATATCTTACCATGAAACATAGAAATGAGATGCGATATCGCGTTTTAAGAAGCATTTGAAATCTATGGCTACGATACGTAGACATCTGCAAACGCTATCTCCTTGCTAGGAAGTGTCGCATTTACACTCATTTGAATAGTAGACGAGGAATACATGACACTTCGCAAATCATATTATATCTTACCATGAAACATAGAAATGAGATGCGATATCGCGTTATAAGAAGCATTGGAACTCTATTGCTACGATACCTAGACATCTGCAGACGCTATTTCCTAGCAAGGAAGTGTCGCATTTACATTCATTTGAAGTGTAGACGAGGAATACATGACACTTCGCAAATCATATTATATCTTACCATGAAACATAGAAATGAGATGCGATATCGCGTTTTATGAAGCATTACATATCTATTGCTACGATACGTAGACATCTGCAAACGCTATTTCTTTGCAAGGAAGTGTCGCATTTACATTCATTTGAAGTGTTGACGAGGAATACATAACACTTCACAAATCATATTATATCTACCATGAAACATAGAAATGAGATGCGATATCGCGTTTTAAGAATCATAAGAACTCTATTGCTACGATACGTAGACAACTGCAAACGCTATTCCTTGCAAGGAAGTGTCGCATTTACATTCATTTGAAGTGTAGACGAGGAATACATGACACTTCGCAAATCATGTTATATCTTACCATGAAACATAGAAATGAGATGCGATATCGCGATTTAAGAATCATATGAACTCTATTGCTACGATACGTAGACATCTACAAACGCTATTTCCTAGCGAGGAAGTGTCGCATTCACATTCATTTGAAGTGTAGACGAGGAATACATGACACTTCGCAAATCATATTATATCTTACCATGAAACATAGAAATGAGATGCGATATCGCGTTTTAAGAAGCATTAGAAATCTATAGCTACGATACGTAGACATCTGCAAACGCTATTTCCTTGCTAGGAAGTGTCGCATTTACACTCATTTGAAGTGTAGACGAGGAATACATGACACTTCGCAAATCATATTATATCTTACCATGAAACATAGTAATGAGATGCGATATCGCGTATTAAGAAGCATTAGAAATCTATTGCTACGATACGTAGACATCTGCAAACACTATTTCTTTGCAAGGAAGTGTCGCATTTACATTCATTTGAAGTGTAGACGAGGAATACGTAGCACTTCGCAAATCATATTATATCTTACCATGAAACATAGAAATGAGATGCGATATCGCGTTTTAAGAAGCATTAGAAAGCTATTGCTACGATACGTAGACATCTGCATACGCTATTTCCTAGCGAGGAAGTGTCGCATTCACATTCATTTGAAGTGTAGACGAGGAATACATGACACTTCGCAAATCATATTATATCTTACCATGAAACATAGAAATGAGATGCGATATCGCGTTTTAAGAAGCATTAGAACTCTATTGCTACGATACCTAGACATCTGCAGACGCTATTTCCTAGCAAGGAAGTGTCGCATTTACATTCATTTGAAGTGTAGACGAGGAATACATGACACTTCGCAAATCATATTATATCTTACCATGAAACATAGAAATGAGATGCGATATCGCGTTTTAAGAATCATATGAACTCTATTGCTACGATACGTAGACATCTGCAAACGCTATTTCCTAGCGAGGAAGTGTCGCATTCACATTCATTTGAAGTGTAGACGAGGAATACATGACACTTCGCAAACCATATTATATCTTACCATGAAACATAGAAATGAGTTGCGATATCGCGTTTTAAGAATCATAAGAACTCTATTGCTTCGATACGTAGACATCTGCAATCGCTACTTCCTTGCAAGGAAGTGTCGCATTTACATTCATTTGAAGTTTAGACGAGGAATACATAACACTTCGCAAATCATATTACATCTTACCATGAAACATAGAAATGAGATGCGATATCGCGTTATGAGAAGCATTAGAACTCTATTGCTACGATACCTAGACATCTGCAGACGCTATTTCCTAGCAAGGAAGTGTCGCATTTACATTCATTTGAAGTGTAGACGAGGAATACATGACACTTCGCAAATCATGTTATATCTTACCATGAAACATAGAAATGAGATGCGATATCGCGTTTTAAGAAGCACTTGAAATCTATGGCTACGATACGTAGACATCTGCAAACGCTATCTCCTTGCTAGGAAGTGTCGCATTTACACTCATTTGAATAGTAGACGAGGAATACATGACACTTCGCAAATCATATTATACCTTACCATGAAACGTAGAAATGAGATGCGATATCGCGTTTTATGAAGCATTACATACCTATTGCTACGATACGTAGACATCTGCAATCGCTACTTCCTTGCAAGGAAGTGTCGCATTTACATTCATTTGAAGTGTAGACGAGGAATACATAACACTTCGCAAATCATATTACATCTTACCATGAAACATAGAAATGAGATGCGATATCGCGTTATAAGAAGCATTAGAACTCTATTGCTACGATACCTAGACATCTGCAGACGCTATTTCCTAGCAAGGAAGTGTCGCATTTACATTCATTTGAAGTGTAGACGAGGAATACATGACACTTCGCAAATCATATTATATCTTACCATGAAACATAGAAATGAGATGCGATATCGCGTTTTAAGAAGCATTAGAATCTATAGCTACGATACGTAGACATCTGCAAACGCTATTTCCTTGCTAGGAAGTGTCGCATTTACACTCATTTGAATAGTAGACGAGGAATACATGACACTTCGCAAATCATATTATATCTTACCATGAACGTAGAAATGAGATGCGATATCGCGTTTTAAGAAGCATTACATATTTATTGCTACTATACGTAGACATCTGCAAACGCTATTTCTTTGCAAGGAAGTGTCGCATTTACATTCATTTGAAGTGTAGACGCGGAATACATAACACTTCACAAATCATATTATATCTTATCATGAAACATAGAAATGAGATGCGATATCGCGTTATGAGAAGCATTAGAACACTATTGCTACGATACCTAGACATCTGCAGACGCTATTTCCTAGCAAGGAAGTGTCGCATTTACATTCATTTGAAGTGTAGACGAGGAAAACATGACACTTCGCAAATCATATTATATCTTACCATGAAACATAGAAATGAGAAGCGATATCGCGTTTTAAGAAGCATTAGAAATCTTTTGCTACGATACGTAGACATCTGCAAACACTATTTCTTTGCAAGGAAGTGTCGCATTTACCATTCATTTGAAGTGTAGACGAGGAATACATAACACTTCGCAAATCATATTATGTCTTACCAAGAAACATAGAAATGAGGTGCGATATCGCGTTTTAAGAAGCATTTGAAATCTATGGCTACGATACGTAGACATCTGCAAACGCTATCTCCTTGCAAGGAAGTGTCGCATTTACATTCATTTGAAGTGTAGACGAGGAATACATGACACTTTGCAAATCATGTTATATCTTACCATGAAACATAGAAATGAGATGCGATATCGCGTTTTAAGAATCATATGAACTCTATTGCTACGATACGTAGACATCTACAAACGCTATTTCCTAGCGAGGAAGTGTCGCATTCACATTCATTTGAAGTGTAGACGAGGAATACATGACACTTCGCAAATCATATTATATCTTACCATGAAACATAGAAATGAGATGCGATATCGCGTTTTAAGAAGCATTAGAAATCTATAGCTACGATACGTAGACATCTGCAAACGCTATTTCCTTGCTAGGAAGTGTCGCATTTACACTCATTTGAATAGTAGACGAGGAATACATGACACTTCGCAAATCATATTATATCTTACCATGAAACGTAGAAATGAGATGCGATATCGCGTTTTAAGAAGCATTACATATCTATTGCTACTATACGTAGACATCTGCAAACGCTATTTCTTTGCAAGGAAGTGTCGCATTTACATTCATTTGAAGTGTAGGAGAGGAATACATAACACTTCGCAAATCATGTTATATCTTACCATGAAACATAGAAATGAGATGCGATATCGCGTTTTAAGAAGCATTTGAAATCTATGGCTACGATACGTAGACATCTGCAAACGCTATCTCCTTGCTAGGAAGTGTCGCATTTACACTCATTTGAATAGTAGACGAGGAATACATGACACTTCGCAAATCATATTATATCTTACCATGAAACATAGAAATGAGATGCGATATCGCGTTTTAAGAATCATATGAACTCTATTGCTACGATACGTAGACATCTGCAAACGCTATTTCCTAGCGAGGAAGTGTCGCATTCACATTCATTTGAAGTGTAGACGAGGAATACATGACACTTCGCAAATCATATTATATCTTACCATGAAACATAGAAATGAGATGCGATATCGCGTTTTAAGAAGCATTACATATCTATTGCTACGATACGTAGACATCTGCAAACGCTATTTCTTTGCAAGGAAGTGTCGCATTTACATTCATTTGAAGTGTAGACGAGGAATACATAACACTTCACAAATCATATTATATCTTACCATGAAACATAGAAATGAGATGCGATATCGCGTTTTAAGAATCATAAGAACTCTATTGCTACGATACGTAGACAACTGCAAACGCTATTTCCTTGCAAGGAAGTGTCGCATTTACATTCATTTGAAGTGTAGACGAGGAATACATGACACTTCGCAAATCATGTTATATCTTACCATGAAACATAGAAATGAGATGCGATATCGCGATTTAAGAATCATATGAACTCTATTGCTACGATACGTAGACATCTACAAACGCTATTTCCTAGCGAGGAAGTGTCGCATTCACATTCATTTGAAGTGTAGACGAGGAATACATGACACTTCGCAAATCATATTATATCTTACCATGAAACATAGAAATGAGATGCGATATCGCGTTTTAAGAAGCATTAGAAATCTATAGCTACGATACGTAGACATCTGCAAACGCTATTTCCTTGCTAGGAAGTGTCGCATTTACACTCATTTGAAGTGTAGACGAGGAATACATGACACTTCGCAAATCATATTATATCTTACCATGAAACATAGTAATGAGATGCGATATCGCGTATTAAGAAGCATTAGAAATCTATTGCTACGATACGTAGACATCTGCAAACACTATTTCTTTGCAAGGAAGTGTCGCATTTACATTCATTTGAAGTGTAGACGAGGAATACATAACACTTCGCAAATCATATTATGTCTTACAAGAAACATAGAAATGAGGTGCAATATCGCGTTTTAAGAAGCATTAGAACTCTATCGCTACGATACCCTAGACATCTGCAGACGCTATTTCCTAGCAAGGAAGTGTCGCATTTACATTCATTTGAAGTGTTGACGAGGAATACATAACACTTCGCAAATCATATTATATCTGACCATGAAACATAGAAATGAGATGCGATATCGCGTTTTAAGAAGCATTAGAACTCTATTGCTACGATAGGTAGACATCTGCAAACGCTATTTCCTTGCAAGGAAGTTTCGCATTTACATTCTTTTGAAGTGTAGACGAGGAATACATGACACTTCGCAAATCATGTTATATCTTACCATGAAACATAGAAATGAGATGCGATATCGCATTTTAAGAATCATATGAACTATATTGCTACGATACGTAGACATCTACAAACGCTATTTCCTAGCGAGGAAGTGTCGCATTCACATTCATTTGAAGTGTAGACGAGGAATACATGACACTTCGCAAATCATATTATATCTTACCATGAAACATAGAAATGAGATGCGATATCGCGTTTTAAGAAGCATTTGAAATCTATGGCTACGATACGTAGACATCTGCAAACGCTATCTCCTTGCTAGGAAGTGTCGCATTTACACTCATTCGAATAGTAGACGAGGAATACATGACACTTCGCAAATCATATTATATCTTACCATGAAACGTAGAAATGAGATGCGATATCGCGTTTTATGAAGCATTACATATCTATTGCTACGATACGTAGACATCTGCAAACGCTATTTCTTTGCAAGGAAGTGTCGCATTTACATTCATTTGAAGTGTAGACGAGGAATACGTAGCACTTCGCAAATCATATTATATCTTACCATGAAACATAGAAATGAGATGCGATATCGCGTTTTAAGAAGCATTAGAAAGCTATTGCTACGATACGTAGACATCTGCATACGCTATTTCCTAGCGAGGAAGTGTCGCATTCACATTCATTTGAAGTGTAGACGAGGAATACATGACACTTCGCAAATCATATTATATCTTACCATGAAACATAGAAATGAGATGCGATATCGCGTTTTAAGAAGCATTAGAACTCTATTGCTACGATACCTAGACACCTGCAGACGCTATTTCCTAGCAAGGAAGTGTCGCATTTACATTCATTTGAAGTGTAGACGAGGAATACATGACACTTCGCAAATCATATTACATCTTACCATGAAACATAGAAATGAGATGCGATATCGCGTTATGAGAAGCATTAGAACTCTATTGCTACGATACCTAGACATCTGCAGACGCTATTTCCTAGCAAGGAAGTGTCGCATTTACATTCATTTGAAGTGTAGACGAGGAATACATGACACTTCGCAAATCATGTTATATCTTACCATGAAACATAGAAATGAGATGCGATATCGCGTTTTAAGAAGCACTTGAAATCTATGGCTACGATACGTAGACATCTGCAAACGCTATCTCCTTGCTAGGAAGTGTCGCATTTACACTCATTTGAATAGTAGACGAGGAATACATGACACTTCGCAAATCATATTATACCTTACCATGAAACGTAGAAATGAGATGCGATATCGCGTTTTATGAAGCATTACATACCTATTGCTACGATACGTAGACATCTGCAATCGCTACTTCCTTGCAAGGAAGTGTCGCATTTACATTCATTTGAAGTGTAGACGAGGAATACATAACACTTCGCAAATCATATTACATCTTACCATGAAACATAGAAATGAGATGCGATATCGCGTTATAAGAAGCATTAGAACTCTATTGCTACGATACCTAGACATCTGCAGACGCTATTTCCTAGCAAGGAAGTGTCGCATTTACATTCATTTGAAGTGTAGACGAGGAATACATGACACTTCGCAAATCATATTATATCTTACCATGAAACATAGAATGAGATGCGATATCGCGTTTTAAGAAGCATTAGAAATCTATGGCTACGATACGTAGACATCTGCAAACGCTATTTCCTTGCTAGGAAGTGTCGCATTTACACTCATTTGAATAGTAGACGAGGAATACATGACACTTCGCAAATCATATTATATCTTACCATGAAACGTAGAAATGAGATGCGATATCGCGTTTTAAGAAGCATTACATATTTATTGCTACTATACGTAGACATCTGCAAACGCTATTTCTTTGCAAGGAAGTGTCGCATTTACATTCATTTGAAGTGTAGACGAGGAATACATAACACTTCACAAATCATATTATATCTTATCATGAAACATAGAAATGAGATGCGATATCGCGTTATGAGAAGCATTAGAACACTATTGCTACGATACCTAGACATCTGCAGACGCTATTTCCTAGCAAGGAAGTGTCGCATTTACATTCATTTGAAGTGTAGACGAGGAAAACATGACACTTCGCAAATCATATTATATCTTACCATGAAACATAGAAATGAGAAGCGATATCGCGTTTTAAGAAGCATTAGAAATCTTTTGCTACGATACGTAGACATCTGCAAACACTATTTCTTTGCAAGGAAGTGTCGCATTTACATTCATTTGAAGTGTAGACGAGGAATACATAACACTTCGCAAATCATATTATGTCTTACCAAGAAACATAGAAATGAGGTGCGATATCGCGTTTTAAGAAGCATTTGAAATCTATGGCTACGATACGTAGACATCTGCAAACGATATCTCCTTGCTAGGAAGTGTCGCATTTACACTCATTTGAATAGTAGACGAGGAATACATGACACTTCGCAAATCATATTATATCTTACCATGAAACGTAGAAATGAGATGCGATATCGCGTTTTATGAAGCATTACATACCTATTGCTACGATACGTAGATATCTGCAAACGCTATTTCTTTGCAAGGAAGTGTCGCATTTACATTCATTTGAAGTGTAGACGAGGAATACGTAGCACTTCGCAAATCATATTATATCTTACCATGAAACATAGAAATGAGATGCGATATCGCGTTTTAAGAATCATATGAACTCTATTGCTACGATACGTAGACATCCGCAAACGCTATTTCCTAGCGAGGAAGTGTCGCATTCACATTCATTTGAAGTGTAGACGAGGAATACATGACACTTCGCAAATCATGTTATATCTTACCATGAAACATAGAAATGAGATGCGATATCGCGTTTTAAGAATCATATGAACTCTATTGCTACGATACGTAGACATCTACAAACGCTATTTCCTAGCGAGGAAGTGTCGCATTCACATTCATTTGAAGTGTAGACGAGGAATACATGACACTTCGCAAATCATGTTATATCTTACCATGAAACATAGAAATGAGATGCGATATCGCGTTTTAAAAATCATATGAACTCTATTGCTACGATACCTAGACATCTGCAGACGCTATTTCCTAGCAAGGAAGTGTCGCATTTACATTCATTTGAAGTGTAGACGAGGAATACATGACACTTCGCAAATCATGTTATATCTTACCATGAAACATAGAAATGAGATGCGATATCGCGTTTTAAGAAGCATTTGAAATCTATGGCTACGATACGTAGACATCTGCAAACGCTATCTCCTTGCTAGGAAGTGTCGCATTTACACTCATTTGAATAGTAGACGAGGAATACATGACACTTCGCAAATCATATTATACCTTACCATGAAACGTAGAAATGAGATGCGATATCGCGTTTTATGAAGCATTACATACCTATTGCTACGTTACGTAGATATCTGCAAACGCTATTTCTTTGCAAGGAAGTGTCGCATTTACATTCATTTGAAGTGTAGACGAGGATAACGTAGCACTTCGCAAATCATATTATATCTTACCATGAAACATAGAAATGAGATGCGATATCGCGTTTTAAGAAGCATTAGAAAGCTATTGCTACGATACGTAGACATCTGCATACGCTATTTCCTAGCGAGGAAGTATCGCATTCACATTAATTTGAAGTGTAGACGAGGAATACATAACACTTCACAAATCATATTATATCTTACCATGAAACATAGAAATGAGATGCGATATCGCGTTTTAAGAATCATAAGAACTCTATTGCTACGATACGTAGACAACTGCAAACGCTATTTCCTTGCAAGGAAGTGTCGCATTTACATTCATTTGAAGTGTAGACGAGGAATACATGACACTTCGCAAATCATGTTATATCTTACCATGAAACATAGAAATTAGATGCGATATCGCGTTTTAAGAATCATATGAACTCTATTGCTACGATACGTAGACATCTACAAACGCTATTTCCTAGCGAGGAAGTGTCGCATTCACATTCATTTGAAGTGTAGACGAGGAATACATGACACTTCGCAAATCATATTATATCTTACCATGAAACATAGAAATGAGATGCGATATCGCGTTTTAAGAAGCATTAGAAATCTATAGCTACGATACGTAGACATCTGCAAACGCTATTTCCTTGCTAGGAAGTGTCGCATTTACACTCATTTGAATAGTAGACGAGGAATACATGACACTTCGCAAATCATATTATATCTTACCATGAAACGTAGAAATGAGATGCGATATCGCGTTTTAAGAAGCATTACATATTTATTGCTACTATACGTAGACATCTGCAAACGCTATTTCTTTGCAAGGAAGTGTCGCATTTACATTCATTTGAAGTGTAGACGAGGATTACATAACACTTCACAAATCATATTATATCTTACCATGAAACATAGAAATGAGATGCGATATCGCGTTATGAGAAGCATTAGAACACTATTGCTACGATACCTAGACATCTGCAGACGCTATTTCCTAGCAAGGAAGTGTCGCATTTACATTCATTTGAAGTGTAGACGAGGAATACATGACACTTCGCAAATCATATTATATCTTACCATGAAACATAGAAATGAGAAGCGATATCGCGTTTTAAGAAGCATTAGAAATCTATTGCTACGATACGTAGACATCTGCAAACACTATTTCTTTGCAAGGAAGTGTCGCATTCACATTCATTTGAAGTGTAGACGAGGAATACATGACACTTCGCAAATCATGTTATATCTTACCATGAAACATAGAAATGAGATGCGATATCGCGTTTTAAGAATCATATGAACTCTATTGCTACGATACGTAGACATCTACAAACGCTATTTCCTAGCGAGGAAGTGTCGCATTCACATTCATTTGAAGTGTAGACGAGGAATACATGACACTTCGCAAACCATATTATATCTTACCATGAAACATAGAAATGAGATGCGATATCGCGTTTTATGAAGCATTAGAACTCTATCGCTACGATACCTAGACATCTGCAGACGCTATTTCCTAGCAAGGAAGTGTCGCATTTACATTCATTTGAAGTGTAGACGAGGAATACATGACACCTCGCAAATCATATTATATCTTACCATGAAACATAGAAATGAGATGCGATATCGCGTTTTAAGAAGCATTACATATCTATTGCTACGATACGTAGACATCTGTAAACGCTATTCTCTTTGCAAGGAAGTGTCGCATTTACATTCATTTGAAGTGTTGACGAGGAATACATAACACTTCGCAAATCATATTATATCTTACCATGAACATAGAAATGAGATGCGATATCGCGTTTTAAGAAGCATTAGAACTCTATTGCTATGATAGGTAGACATCTGCAAACGCTATTCCTTGCAAGGAAGTTTCGCATTACATTCATTTGAAGTGTAGACGAGGAATACATGACACTTCGCAAATCATGTTATATCTTACCATGAAACATATAAATGAGATGCGATATCGCGTTTTAAGAATCATATGAACTATATTGCAACGATACGTAGACATAAACAAACGCTATTTCCTAGCGAGGAAGTGTCGCATTCACATTCATTTGAAGTGTAGACGAGGAATACATGACACTTCGCAATCATATTATATCTTACCATGAAACATAGAAATGAGATGCGATATCGCGTTTTAAGAAGCATTTGAAATCTATGGCTACGATACGTAGACATCTGCAAACGCTATCTCCTTGCTAGGAAGTGTCGCATTTACACTCATTTGAATAGTAGACGAGGAATACATGACACTTCGCAAATCATATTATATCTTACCATGAAACGTAGAAATGAGATGCGATATCGCGTTTTATGAAGCGTTACATACCTATTGCTACGATACGTAGATATCTGCAAACGCTATTTCTTTGCAAGGAAGTGTCGCATTTACATTCATTTGAAGTGTAGACGAGGAATACGTAGCACTTCGCAAATCATATTATATCTTACATGAAACATAGAAATGAGATGCGATATCGCGTTTTAAGAAGCATTAGAAAGCTATTGCTACGATACGTAGACATCTGCATACGCTATTTCCTAGCGAGGAAGTATCGCATTCACATTCATTTGAAGTGTAGACGAGGAATACATAACACTTCGCAAATCATGTTATATCTTACCATGAAACATAGAAATGAGATGCGATATCGCGTTTTAAGAATCATATGAACTCTATTGCTACGATACGTAGACATCCGCAAACGCTATTTCCTAGCGAGGAAGTGTCGCATTCACATTCATTTGAAGTGTAGACGAGGAATACATGACACTTCGCAAATCATGTTATATCTTACATGAAACATAGAAATGAGATGCGATATCGCGTTTTAAGAATCATATGAAATCTATTGCTACGATACGTAGACATCTACAAACGCAATTTCCTAGCGAGGAAGTGTCGCATTCACATTCATTTGAAGTGTAGACGAGGAATACATGACACTTCGCAAACCATATTATATCTTACCATGAAACATAGAAATGAGATGCGATATCGCGTTTCAAGAATCATAAGAACTCTATTGCTCCGATACGTAGACATCTGCAATCGCTACTTCCTTGCAAGGAAGTGTCGCATTTACATTCATTTGAAGTGTAGACGAGGAATACATAACACTTCGCAAATCATATTACATCTTACCATGAAACATAGAAATGAGATGCGATATCGCGTTATGAGAAGCATTAGAACTCTATTGCTACGATACCTAGACATCTGCAGACGCTATTTCCTAGCAAGGAAGTGTCGCATTTACATTCATTTGAAGTGTAGACGAGGAATACATGACACTTCGCAAATCATGTTATATCTTACCATGAAACATAGAAATGAGATGCGATATCGCGTTTTAAGAAGCATTTGAAATCTATGGCTACGATACGTAGACATCTGCAAACGCTATCTCCTTGCTAGGAAGTGTCGCATTTACACTCATTTGAATAGTATACGAGGAATACATGACACTTCGCAAATCATATTATACCTTACCATGAAACGTAGAAATGAGATGCGATATCGCGTTTTATGAAGCATTACATACCTATTGCTACGATACGTAGATATCTGCAAACGCTATTTCTTTGCAAGGAAGTGTCGCATTTACATTCATTTGAAGTGTAGACGAGGATAACGTAGCACTTCGCAAATCATATTATATCTTACCATGAAACATAGAAATGAGATGCGATATCGCGTTTTAAGAAGCATTAGAAAGCTATTGCTACGATACGTAGACATCTGCATACGCTATTTCCTAGCGAGGAAGTATCGCATTCACATTCATTTGAAGTGTAGACGAGGAATACATAACACTTCGCAAATCATGTTATATCTTACCATGAAACATAGAAATGAGATGCGATATCGCGTTTTAAGAATCATATGAACTCTATTGCTACGAAACGTAGACATCTGCAAACGCTATTTCCTAGCGAGGAAGTTTCGCATTCACATTCATTTGAAGTGTAGACGAGGAATACATGACACTTCGCAAATCATATTATATCTTACCATGAAACATAGAAATGAGATGCGATATCGCGTTTTAATAATCATAAGAATCCTATTGCTTCGATACGTAGACATCTGCAATCGCTACTTCCTTGCAAGGAAGTGTCGCATTTACATTCATTTGAAGTGTAGACGAGGAATACATAACACTTCGCAAATCATATTATATCTTACCATGAAACATAGAAATGAGGTGCGATATCGCGTTTTAAGAAGCATTAGAACACTATCGCTACGATACCTAGACATCTGCAGACGCTATTTCCTAGCAAGGAAGTGTCGCATTTACATTCATTTGAAGTGTAGACGAGGAATACATGACACTTCGCAAATTATATTATATCTTACCATGAAACATAGAAATGAGATTGGATATCGCGTTTTAAGAATCATATGAACTCTTTTGCTACGATACGTAGACATCTGCAAACGCTATTTCCTAGCGAGGAAGTGTCGCATCACATTCATTTGAAGTGTAGACGAGGAATACATAACACTTCGCAAACCATATTATATCTTTACATGAAACATAGAAATGTGATGCGATATCGCGTTATGAGAAGCATTAGAACTCTATTGCTACGATACCTAGACATCTGCAGACGCTATTTCCTAGCAAGGAAGTGTCGCATTTACATTCATTTGAAGTGTAGACGAGGAATACATGACACTTCGCAAATCATGTTATATCTACCATGAACATAGAAATGAGATGCGATATCGCGTTTTAAGAATCATATGAACTCTATTGCTACGATACGTAGACATCTACAAACGCTATTCCTAGCGAGGAAGTGTCGCATTCACATTCATTTGAAGTGTAGACGAGGAATACATGCCACTTCGCAAATCATATTATATCTTACCATGAAACATAGAAATGGGATGCGATATCGCGTTTTAAGAAGCATTAGAAATCTATAGCTACGATACGTAGACATCTGCAAACGCTATTTCCTTGCTAGGACGTGTCGCATTTACACTCATTTGAATAGTAGACGAGGAATACATGACACTTCACAAATCATATTATATCTTACCATGAAATATAGAAATGAGATGCGATATCGCGTTTAGGAAGCATTACATATCTATTGCTACGATACGTAGACATCTGCAAACGCTATTTCCTTGCTAGGAAGTGTCGCATTCACATTCATTTGAAGTGTAGACGAGGAATACATAACACTTCGCAAATCATGTTATATCTTACCATGAAACATAGAAATGAGATGCGATATCGCGTTTTAAGTATCATATGAACTTTATTGCTAGGATACGTAGACATCTGCAAACGCTATTTCCTAGCGAGGAAGTGTCGCATTCACATTCATTTGAAGTGTAGACGAGGAATACACGACACTTCGCAAATCATATTATATCTTACCATGAAACATAGAAATGAGATGCGATATCGCGTTATAAGAAGCATTAGAACTGTATTGCTACGATACCTACACATCTGCAGACGCTATTTCCTAGCAAGGAAGTGTCGCATTTACATTCATTTGAAGTGTAGACGAGGAATACATGACACTTCGCAAATCATATTATATCTTACCATGAAACATAGAAATGAGATGCGTTATCGCGTTTTAAGAAGCATTACATATCTATTGCTACGATACGTAGACATCTGCAAACGCTATTTCTTTGCAAGGAAGTGTCGCATTTACACTCATTTGAAGTGTAGACGAGGAATACATAACACTTCGCAAATCATATTATATATTACCATGAAACACAGAAATGAGATGCGATATCGCGTTTTAAGTAGCATTACATATCTATTGCTACGATACGTAGACATCTGCAAACGCTATTTCCTTGCAAGGAAGTGCCGCATTTACATTCATTTGAAGTGTAGACGAGGAATACATAACACTTCACAAATCATATTATATCTTACCATGAAACATAGAAATGAGATGCGATATCGCGTTTTAAGAATCATAAGAACTCTATTGCTACGATACCGTAGACAACTGCAAACGCTATTTCCTTGCAAGGAAGTGTTGCATTTACATTCATTTGAATCGCATACGAGGAATGCAAAAGACTTCAAAAATGAATATTATATCTTATCATGAAACATAGATATGAGATGCAATATCTCGTTTTAAGAAGCATTTGAACTCTATTGCTTCGATACGTAGACATCAGCAAACGCTATTTCCTTGCAAGGAAGTGTCGCATTTACATTCATTTGATGTGTAGACGAGGACTACATAACACTTCGCAAATCATATTATATCTTACCATGAAACATAGAAATGAGACGCGATATCTCGTTTTAAGAAGCATTAGAACACTATTGCTACGATAGGTAGACAACTGCAAACGCTATTTCCTTGCAAGGAAGTGTCGCATTTACATTCATTTGAAGTGTAGACGAGGAATACATAACACTCGCAAATCATACTATATCTTACCATGAAACATAGAAATGAGATGCGATATCGCGTTTTAAGAATCATATGAACTCTATTGCTACGATACGTAGACATCTGCAAACGCTATTTCCTAGCGAGGAAGTGTCGCATTCACATTCATTTGAAGTGTAGACGAGGAATACATGACACTTCGCAAACCATATTATATCTTACCATGAAACATAGAAATGAGATTGCGATATCGCGTTTAAGAATCATAAGAACTCTATTGCTTCGATACGTAGACATCTGCAAACGCTATTTCCTAGCGAGGAAGTGTCGCATTCACATTCATTTGAAGTGTAGACGAGGAATACATGACACTTCGCAAACCATATTATATCTTACCATGAAACATAGAAATGAGATGCGATATCGCGTTTTAAGAATCATAAGAACTCTATTGCTTCGATACGTAGACATCTGCAATCGCTTCTTCCTTGCAAGGAAGTGTCGCATTTATATTCATTTGAAGTGTAGACGAGGAATACATAACACTTTGCAAATCATATTACATCTTACCATGAAACGTAGAAATGAGATGCGATATCGCGTTATGAGAAGCATTAGAACTCTATTGCTACGATACCTAGACATCTGCAGACGCTATTTCCTAGCAAGGAAGTGTCGGATTTACATTCATTTGAAGTGTAGACGAGGAATACATGACACTTCGCAAATCATGTTATATCTTACCATGAAACACAGAAATGAGATGCGATATCGCGTTTTAAGAATCATATGAACTCTATTGCTACGATACGTAGACATCTGCAAACGCTATTTCCTAGCGAGGAAGTGTCGCATTCACATTCATTTGAAGTGTAGACGAGGAATACATGACACTTCGCAAACCATATTATATCTTACCATGAAACATAGAAATGAGAAGCGATATCGCGTTTTAAGAATCATAAGAACTCTATTGCTTCGATACGTAGACATCTGCAATCGCTTCTTCCTTGCAAGGAAGTGTCGCATTTATATTCATTTGAAGTGTAGACGAGGAATACATAACACTTTGCAAATCATATTACATCTTACCATGAAACGTAGAAATGAGATGCGATATCGCGTTTTATGAAGCATTACATACCTATTGCTACGATACGTAGATATCTGCAAACGCTATTTCTTTTGCAAGGAAGTGTCGCATTTACATTCATTTGAAGTGTAGACGAGGAATACGTAGCACTTCGCAAATCATATTATATCTTACCATGAAACATAGAAATGAGATGCGATATCGCGTTTTAAGAAGTATTAGAAAGCTATTGCTACGATACGTAGACATCTGCATACGCTATTTCCTAGCGAGGAAGTATCGCATTCACATTCATTTGAAGTGTAGACGAGGAATACATAACACTTCGCAAATCATGTTATATCTTACCATGAAACATAGAAATGAGATGCGATATCGCGTTTTAAGAATCATATGAACTCTATTGCTACGATACGTAGACATCTGCAGACGCTATTTCCTAGCAAGGAAGTGTCGCATTCACATTCATTTGAAGTGTAGACGAGGAATACATGACACTTCGCAAATCATGTTATATCTTACCATGAAACATAGAAATGAGATGCGATATCGCGTTTTAAGAAGCATTACATATCTATTGCTACGATACGTAGACATCTACAAACGCTATTTCCTAGCGAGGAAGTGTCGCATTCACATTCATTTGAAGTGTAGACGAGGAATACACGACACTTCGCAAATCATGTTATATCTTACCATGAAACATAGAAATGAGATGCGATATCGCGTTTTAAGAATCATATGAACTCTATTGCTACGATACGTAGACATCTGCAAACGCTATTTCCTAGCGAGGAAGTGTCGCATTCACATTCATTTGAAGTGTAGACGAGGAATACATGACACTTCGCAAACCATATTATATCTTACCATGAAACATAGAAATGAGATGCGATATCGCGTTTTAAGAATCATAAGAACTCTATTGCTTCGATACGTAGACATCTGCAATCGCTTCTTCCTTGCAAGGAAGTGTCGCATTTATATTCATTTGAAGTGTAGACGAGGAATACATAACACTTTGCAAATCATATTACATCTTACCATGAAACGTAGAAATGAGATGCGATATCGCGTTATGAGAAGCATTAGAACTCTATTGCTACGATACCTAGACATCTGCAGACGCTATTTCCTAGCAAGGAAGTGTCGCATTTACATTCATTTGAAGTGTAGACGAGGAATACATGACACTTCGCAAATCATGTTATATCTTACCATGAAACATAGAAATGAGATGCGATATCGCGTTTTAAGAATCATATGAACTCTATTGCTACGATACGTAGACATCTACAAACGCTATTTCCTAGCGAGGAAGTGTCGCATTCACATTCATTTGAAGTGTAGACGAGGAATACATGACACTTCGCAAATCATATTATATCTTACCATGAAACATAGAAATGAGATGCGATATCGCGTTTCAAGAAGCATTAGAAATCTATAGCTATGATACGTAGACATCTGCAAACGCTATTTCCTTGCTAGGAAGTGTCGCATTTACACTCATTTGAATAGCAGACGAGGAATACATGACACTTCACAAATCATATTATATCTTACCATGAAACGTAGAAATGAGATGCGATATCGCGTTTTAAGAAGCATTACATATCTATTGCTACTATACGTAGACATCTGCAAAAGCTATTTCTTTGCAAGGAAGTGTCGCATTTACATTCATTTGAAGTGTAGGCGAGGAATACATAACACTTCGCAAATCATGTTATATCTTACCATGAAACATAGAAATGAGATGCGATATCGCGTTTTAAGAAGCATTTGAAATCTATGGCTACGATACGTAGACATCTGCAAACGCTATCTCCTTGCTAGGAAGTGTCGCATTTACACTCATTTGAATAGTAGACGAGGAATACATGACACTTCGCAAATCATATTATATCTTACCATGAAACGTAGAAATGAGATGCGATATCGCGTTTTATGAAGCATTACATACCTATTGCTACGATACGTAGATATCTGCAAACGCTATTTCTTTGCACGGAAGTGTCGCATTTACATTCATTTGAAGTGTAGACGAGGAATACGTAGCACTTCGCAAATCATATTATATCTTACCATGAAACATAGAAATGAGATGCGATATCGCGTTTTAAGAAGTATTAGAAAGCTATTGCTACGATACGTAGACATCTGCATACGCTATTTCCTAGCGAGGAAGTATCGCATTCACATTCATTTGAAGTGTAGACGAGGAATACATAACACTTCGCAAATCATGTTATATCTTACCATGAAACATAGAAATGAGATGCGATATCGCGTTTTAAGAATCATATGAACTCTATTGCTACGATACGTAGACATCTGCAGACGCTATTTCCTAGCAAGGAAGTGTCGCATTCACATTCATTTGAAGTGTAGACGAGGAATACATGACACTTCGCAAATCATGTTATATCTTACCATGAAACATAGAAATGAGATGCGATATCGCGTTTTAAGAAGCATTACATATCTATTGCTACGATACGTAGACATCTACAAACGCTATTTCCTAGCGAGGAAGTGTCGCATTCACATTCATTTGAAGTGTAGACGAGGAATACATGACACTTCGCAAATCATATTATATCTTACCATGAAACATAGAAATGAGATGCGATATCGCGTTTTAAGAAGCATTAGAAATCTATAGCTACGATACGTAGACATCTGCAAACGCTATTTCCTTGCTAGGAAGTGTCGCATTTATACCCATTTGAATAGTAGACGAGGAATACATGACACTTCGCAAATCATATTATATCTTACCATGAAACGTAGAAATGAGATGCGATATCGAGTTTTAAGAAGCATTACATATTTATTGCTACTATACGTAGACATCTGCAAACGCTATTTCTTTGCAAGGAAGTGTCGCATTTACATTCATTTGAAGTGTAGACGAGGAATACATAACACTTCACAAATCATATTATATCTTACCATGAAACATAGAAATGAGATGCGATATCGCGTTATGAGAAGCATTAGAACACTATTGCTACGATACCTAGACATCTGCAGACGCTATTTCCTAGCAAGGAAGTGTCGCATTTACATTCATTTGAAGTGTAGACGAGGAATACATGACACTTCGCAAATCATATTATATCTTACCATGAAACATAGAAATGAGATGCGATATCGCGTTTTAAGAAGCATTAGAAATCTATTGCTACGATACGTAGACATCTGCAAACACTATTTCTTTGCAAGGAAGTGTCGCATTTACATTCATTTGAAGTGTAGACGAGGAATACATAACACTTCGCAAATCATATTATGTCTTACCAAGAAACATAGAAATGAGGTGCGATATCGCGTTTTAAGAAGCATTAGAACTCTATCGCTACGATACCTAGACATCTGCAGACGCTATTTCCTAGCAAGGAAGTGTCGCATTTACATTCATTTGAAGTGTAGACGAGGAATACATGACACTTCGCAAATCATATTATATCTTACCATGAAACATAGAAATGTGATGCGATATCGCGTTTTAAGAAGCATTACATATCTATTGCTACGATACGTAGACATCTGCAAACGCTATTTCTTTGCAAGGAAGTGTCGCATTTACATTCATTTGAAGTGTTGACGAGGAATACATAACACTTCGCAAATCATATTATATCTTACCATGAAACATAGAAATGAGATGCGATATCGCGTTTTAAGAAGCATTAGAACTCTATTGCTACGATAGGTAGACATCTGCAAACGCTATTTCCTTGCAAGGAAGTTTCGCATTTACATTCATTTGAAGTGTAGACGAGGAATACATGACACTTCGCAAATCATATTATATCTTACCATGAAACATAGAAATGAGATGCGATATCGCGTTTTAAGAAGCATTAGAAATCTATTGCTACGATACGTAGACATCTGCAAACACTATTTCTTTGCAAGGAAGTGTCGCATTTACATTCATTTGAAGTGTAGACGAGGAATACATAACACTTCGCAAATCATTTTATGTCTTACCAAGAAACATAGAAATGAGGTGCGATATCGCGTTTTAAGAAGCATTAGAACTCTATCGCTACGATACCTAGACATCTGCAGACGCTATTTCCTAGCAAGGAAGTGTCGCATTTACATTCATTTGAAGTGTAGACGAGGAATACATGACACTTCGCAAATCATATTATATCTTACCATGAAACATAGAAATGAGATGCGATATCGCGTTTTAAGAAGCATTACATATCTATTGCTACGATACGTAGACATCTACAAACGCTATTTCCTAGCGAGGAAGTGTCGCATTCACATTCATTTGAAGTGTAGACGAGGAATACATGACACTTCGCAAATCATGTTATATCTTACCATGAAACTTAGAAATGAGATGCGATATCGCGTTTTAAGAAGCATTTGAAATCTATGGCTACGATACGTAGACATCTGCAAACGCTATCTCCTTGCTAGGAAGTGTCGCATTTACACTCATTTGAATAGTAGACGAGGAATACATGACACTTCGCAAATCATATTATATCTTACCATGAAACGTAGAAATGAGATGCGATATCGCGTTTTATGAAGCATTACATACCTATTGCTACGATACGTAGATATCTGCAAACGCTATTTCTTTGCAAGGAAGTGTCGCATTTACATTCATTTGAAGTGTAGACGAGGAATACGTAGCACTTCGCAAATCATATTATATCTTACCATGAAACATAGAAATGAGATGCGATATCGCGTTTTAAGAAGCATTAGAAAGCTATTGCTACGATACGTAGACATCTGCATACGCTATTTCCTAGCGAGGAAGTATCGCATTCACATTCATTTGAAGTGTAGACGAGGAATACATAACACTTCGCAAATCATGTTATATCTTACCATGAAACATAGAAATGAGATGCGATATCGCGTTTTAAGAATCATATGAACTCTATTGCTACGATACGTAGACATCCGCAAACGCTATTTCCTAGCGAGGAAGTGTCGCATTCACATTCATTTGAAGTGTAGACGAGGAATACATGACACTTCGCAAATCATATTATATCTTACCATGAAACATAGAAATGAGATGCGATATCGCGTTTTAAGAATCATAAGAACTCTATTGCTACGATACGTAGACAACTGCAAACGCTATTTCCTTGCAAGGAAGTGTCGCATTTACATTCATTTGAAGTGTAGACGAGGAATACATGGCACTTTGCAAATCATGTTATATCTTACCATGAAACATAGAAATGAGATGCGATATCGCGTTTTAAGAATCATATGAACTCTATTGCTACGATACGTAGACATCTACAAACGCTATTTCCTAGCGAGGAAGTGTCGCATTCACATTCATTTGAAGTGTAGACGAGGAATACATGAAACTTCGCAAATCATATTATATCTTACCATGAAACATAGAAATGAGATGCGATATCGCGTTTTAAGAAGCATTAGAAATCTATAGCTACGATACGTAGACATCTGCAAACGCTATTTCCTTGCTAGGAAGTGTCGCATTTACACTCATTTGAATAGTAGACGAGGAATACATGACACTTCGCAAATCATATTATATCTTACCATGAAACGTAGAAATGAGATGCGATATCGCGTTTTAAGAAGCATTACATATCTATTGCTACTATACGTAGACATCTGCAAACGCTATTTCTTTGCAAGGAAGTGTCGCATTTACATTCATTTGAAGTGTAGGCGAGGAATACATAACACTTCGCAAATCATGTTATATCTTACCATGAAACATAGAAATGAGATGCGATATCGCGTTTTAAGAAGCATTTGAAATCTATGGCTACGATACGTAGACATCTGCAAACGCTATCTCCTTGCTAGGAAGTGTCGCATTTACACTCATTTGAATAGTAGACGAGGAATACATGACACTTCGCAAATCATATTATATCTTACCATGAAACGTAGAAATGAGATGCGATATCGCGTTTTATGAAGCATTACATACCTATTGCTACGATACGTAGATATCTGCAAACGCTATTTCTTTGCAAGGAAGTGTCGCATTTACATTCATTTGAAGTGTAGACGAGGATAACGTAGCACTTCGCAAATCATATTATATCTTACCATGAAACATAGAAATGAGATGCGATATCGCGTTTTAAGAAGCATTAGAAAGCTATTGCTACGATACGTAGACATCTGCATACGCTATTTCCTAGCGAGGAAGTATCGCATTCACATTCATTTGAAGTGTAGACGAGGAATACATAACACTTCGCAAATCATGTTATATCTTACCATGAAACATAGAAATGAGATGCGATATCGCGTTTTAAGAATCATATGAACTCTATTGCTACGATACGTAGACATCTGCAAACGCTATTTCCTAGCGAGGAAGTGTCGCATTCACATTCATTTGAAGTGTAGACGAGGAATACATGACACTTCGCAAATCATATTATATCTTACCATGAAACATAGAAATGAGATGCGATATCGCGTTTTAATAATCATAAGAATCCTATTGCTTCGATACGTAGACATCTGCAATCGCTACTTCCTTGCAAGGAAGTGTCGCATTTACATTCATTTGAAGTGTAGACGAGGAATACATAACACTTCGCAAATCATATTACATCTTACCATGAAACATAGAAATGAGATGCGATATCGCGTTATAAGAAGCATTAGAACTCTATTGCTACGATACCTAGACATCTGCAGACGCTATTTCCTAGCAAGGAAGTGTCGCATTTACATTCATTTGAAGTGTAGACGAGGAATACATGACACTTCGCAAATCATATTATATCTTACCATGAAACATAGAAATGAGATGCGATATCGCGTTTTAAGAAGCATTAGAAATCTATAGCTACGATACGTAGACATCTGCAAACGCTATTTCCTTGCTAGGAAGTGTCGCATTTACACTCATTTGAATAGTAGACGAGGAATACATGACACTTCGCAAATCATATTATATCTTACCATGAAACGTAGAAATGAGATGCGATATCGCGTTTTAAGAAGCATTACATATTTATTGCTACTATACGTAGACATCTACAAACGCTATTTCTTTGCAAGGAAGTGACGCATTTACATTCATTTGAAGTGTAGACGAGGAACACATAACACTTCACAAATCATATTATATCTTACCATGAAACATAGAAATGAGATGCGATATCGCGTTATGAGAAGCATTAGAACACTATTGCTACGATACCTAGACATCTGCAGACGCTATTTCCTAGCAAGGAGGTGTCGCATTTACATTCATTTGAAGTGTAGACGAGGAATACAAAACACTTCGCAAATCATATTATGTCTTACCAAGAAACATAGAAATGAGGTGCGATATCGCGTTTTAAGAAGCATTAGAACTCTATCGCTACGATACCTAGACATCTGCAGACGCTATTTCCTAGCAAGGAAGTGTCGCATTTACATTCATTTGAAGTGTAGACGAGGAATACATGACACTTCGCAAATCATATTATATCTTACCATGAAACATAGAAATGAGATGTGATATCGCGTTTTAAGAAGCATTACATATCTATTGCTACGATACGTAGACATCTGCAAACGCTATTTCTTTGCAAGGAAGTGTCGCATTTACATTCATTTGAAGTGTTGACGAGGAATACATAACACTTCGCAAATCATGTTATATCTTACCATGAAACATAGAAATGAGGTGCGATATCGCGTTTTAAGAATCATATGAACTCTATTGCTACGATACGTAGACATCTACAAACGCTATTTCCTAGCGAGGAAGTGTCGCATTCACATTCATGTGAAGTGTAGACGAGGAATACATGACACTTCGCAAATCATATTATATCTTACCATGAAACATAGAAATGAGATGCGATATCGCGTTTTAAGAAGCATTAGAAATCTATAGCTACGATACGTAGACATCTGCAAACGCTATTTCCTTGCTAGGAAGTGTCGCATTTACACTCATTTGAATAGTAGACGAGGAATACATGACACTTCGCAAATCATATTATATCTTACCATGAAACGTAGAAATGAGATGCGATATCGCGTTTTAAGAAGCATTACATATCTATTGCTACTATACGTAGACATCTGCAAACGCTATTTCTTTGCAAGGAAGTGTCGCATTTACATTCATTTGAAGTGTAGGCGAGGAATACATAACACTTCGCAAATCATATTATATCTTACCATGAAACATAGAAATGAGATGCGATATCGCGTTTTAAGAAGCATTTGAAATCTATGTCTACGATACGTAGACATCTGCAAACGCTATCTCTTTGCTAGGAAGTGTCGCATTTACACTCATTTGAATAGTAGACGAGGAAAACATGACACTTCGCAAATCATATTATATCTTACCATGAAACGTAGAAATGAGATGCGATATCGCGTTTTAAGAAGCATTACATATCTATTGCTACTATACGTAGACATCTGCAAACGCTATTTCTTTGCAAGGAAGTGTCGCATTTACATTCATTTGAAGTGTAGACGAGGAATACATAACACTTCGCAAATCATATTATATCTTACCATGAAACATAGAAATGAGATGCGATATCTCGTTTTAAGAAGCATTAGAACACTATTGCTACGATAGGTAGACAACTGCAAACGCTATTTCCTTGCAAGGAAGTGCCGCATTTACATTCATTTGAAGTGTAGACGAGGAATACATAACACTTCGCAAATCATATTATATCTTACCATGAAACATAGAAATGAGATGCGATATCGCGTTTTATGAAACCTATGAACTCTATTGCTACGATACGTAGACATCTGCAAACGCTATTTCCTAGCGAGGAAGTGTCGCATTCACATTCATTTCAAGTGTAGACGAGGAATACATAACACTTCGCAAATCATATTACATCTTACCATGAAACATAGAAATGAGATGCGATATCGCGTTATAAGAAGCATTAGAACTCTATTGCTACGATACCTAGACATCTGCAGACGCTATTTCCTAGCAAGGAAGTGTCGCATTTACATTCATTTGAAGTGTAGACGAGGAATACATGACACTTCGCAAATCATATTATATCTTACCATGAAACATAGAAATGAGATGCGATATCGCGTTTTAAGAAGCATTAGAAATCTATAGCTACGATACGTAGACATCTGCAAACGCTATTTCCTTGCTAGGAAGTGTCGCATTTACACTCATTTGAATAGTAGACGAGGAATACATGACACTTCGCAAATCATATTATATCTTACCATGAAACGTAGAAATGAGATGCGATATCGCGTTTTAAGAAGCATTACATATTTATTGCTACTATACGTAGACATCTACAAACGCTATTTCTTTGCAAGGAAGTGACGCATTTACATTCATTTGAAGTGTAGACGAGGAACACATAACACTTCACAAATCATATTATATCTTACCATGAAACATAGAAATGAGATGCGATATCGCGTTATGAGAAGCATTAGAACACTATTGCTACGATACCTAGACATCTGCAGACGCTATTTCCTAGCAAGGAGGTGTCGCATTTACATTCATTTGAAGTGTAGACGAGGAATACAAAACACTTCGCAAATCATATTATGTCTTACCAAGAAACATAGAAATGAGGTGCGATATCGCGTTTTAAGAAGCATTAGAACTCTATCGCTACGATACCTAGACATCTGCAGACGCTATTTCCTAGCAAGGAAGTGTCGCATTTACATTCATTTGAAGTGTAGACGAGGAATACATGACACTTCGCAAATCATATTATATCTTACCATGAAACATAGAAATGAGATGTGATATCGCGTTTTAATAATCATAAGAATCCTATTGCTTCGATACGTAGACATCTGCAATCGCTATTTCTTTGCAAGGAAGTGTCGCATTTACATTCATTTGAAGTGTTGACGAGGAATACATAACACTTCGCAAATCATGTTATATCTTACCATGAAACATAGAAATGAGGTGCGATATCGCGTTTTAAGAATCATATGAACTCTATTGCTACGATACGTAGACATCTACAAACGCTATTTCCTAGCGAGGAAGTGTCGCATTCACATTCATGTGAAGTGTAGACGAGGAATACATGACACTTCGCAAATCATATTATATCTTACCATGAAACATAGAAATGAGATGCGATATCGCGTTTTAAGAAGCATTAGAAATCTATAGCTACGATACGTAGACATCTGCAAACGCTATTTCCTTGCTAGGAAGTGTCGCATTTACACTCATTTGAATAGTAGACGAGGAATACATGACACTTCGCAAATCATATTATATCTTACCATGAAACGTAGAAATGAGATGCGATATCGCGTTTTAAGAAGCATTACATATCTATTACTACTATACGTAGACATCTGCAAACGCTATTTCTTTGCAAGGAAGTGTCGCATTTACATTCATTTGAAGTGTAGGCGAGGAATACATAACACTTCGCAAATCATATTATATCTTACCATGAAACATAGAAATGAGATGCGATATCGCGTTTTAAGAAGCATTTGAAATCTATGTCTACGATACGTAGACATCTGCAAACGCTATCTCTTTGCTAGGAAGTGTCGCATTTACACTCATTTGAATAGTAGACGAGGAAAACATGACACTTCGCAAATCATATTATATCTTACCATGAAACGTAGAAATGAGATGCGATATCGCGTTTTAAGAAGCATTACATATCTATTGCTACTATACGTAGACATCTGCAAACGCTATTTCTTTGCAAGGAAGTGTCGCATTTACATTCATTTGAAGTGTAGACGAGGAATACATAACACTTCGCAAATCATATTATATCTTACCATGAAACATAGAAATGAGATGCGATATCTCGTTTTAAGAAGCATTAGAACACTATTGCTACGATAGGTAGACAACTGCAAACGCTATTTCCTTGCAAGGAAGTGCCGCATTTACATTCATTTGAAGTGTAGACGAGGAATACATAACACTTCGCAAATCATATTATATCTTACCATGAAACATAGAAATGAGATGCGATATCGCGTTTTATGAAACCTATGAACTCTATTGCTACGATACGTAGACATCTGCAAACGCTATTTCCTAGCGAGGAAGTGTCGCATTCACATTCATTTCAAGTGTAGACGAGGAATACATAACACTTCGCAAATCATATTATATCTTACCATGAAACATAGAAATGAGATGCGATATCGCGTGTTAAGAAGCATTAGAAAGCTATTGCTACGATACGTAGACATCTGCAAACGCTATCTCCTTGCTAGGAAGTGTCGCATTTACACTCATTTGAATAGTAGACGAGGAATACATGACACTTCGCAAATCATATTATATCTTACCATGAAACGTAGAAATGAGATGCGATATCGCGTTTTAAGAAGCATTACATACCTATTGCTACGATACGTAGATATCTGCAAACGCTATTTCTTTGCAAGGAAGTGTCGCATTTACATTCATTTGAAGTGTAGACGAGGAATACGTAGCACTTCGCAAATCATATTATATCTTACCATGAAACATAGAAATGAGATGCGATATCGCGTTTTAAGCAGCATTAGAAAGCTATTGCTACGATACGTAGACATCTGCATACGCTATTTCCTAGCGAGGAAGTATCGCATTCACATTCATTTGAAGTGTAGACGAGGAATACATAACACTTCGCAAATCATGTTATATCTTACCATGAAACATAGAAATGAGATGCGATATCGCGTTTTAAGAATCATATGAACTCTATTGCTACGATACGTAGACATCTGCAAACGCTATTTCCTAGCGAGGAACTGTCGCATTCACATTCATTTGAAGTGTAGACGAGGAATACATGACACTTCGCAAATCATATTATATCTTACCATGAAACATGGAAATGAGATGCGATATCGCGTTTTAATAATCATAAGAATCCTATTGCTTCGATACGTAGACATCTGCAATCGCTACTTCCTTGCAAGGAAGTGTCGCATTTACATTCATTTGAAGTGTAGACGAGGAATACATGACACTTCGCAAATCATATTATACCTTACCATGAAACATAGAAATGAGATGCGATATCGCGTTTTAAGAATCATATGAACTCTATTGCTACGATACGTAGATATCTGCAAACGCTATTTCCTTGCAAGGAAGTGTCGCATTTACATTCATTTGAATCGTATACGAGGAATGCATAACACTTTGCAATGAATATTATATCTTATCATGAAACATAGATATGAGATGCAATAACTCGTTTTAAGAAGCATTTGAACTCTATTGCTACGATACCTAGATACCTGCAGACGCTATTTCCTAGCATGGAAGTGTCGCATTTACATTCATTTGAAGTGTAGACGAGGAATACATGACATTTCTCAAATCATATTATACCTTACCATGAAACATAGAAATGAGATGCGATATCGCGTTTTAAGGATCATTAGAACTCAATTGCTACGATACCTAGACATCTGCAGACGCTATTTCCTAGCAAGGAAGTGTCGCATTTACATTCATTTGAAGTGTAGACGAGGAATACATAACACTTCGCAAATCATATTACATCTTACCATGAAACATAGAAATGAGGTGCGATATCGCGTTTTAAGAAGCATTAGAACTCTATCGCTACGATACCTAGACATCTGCAGACGCTATTTCCTAGCAAGGAAGTGTCGCATTTACATTCATTTGAAGTGTAGACGAGGAATACGTAGCACTTCGCAAATCATATTATATCTTACCATGAAACATAGAAATGAGATGCGATATCGCGTTTTAAGAAGCATTACATATCTATTGCTACTATACGTAGACATCTGCATACGCTATTTCTTTGCAAGGAAGTTTCGCATTTACATTCATTTGAAGTGTAGGCGAGGAATACATAACACTTCGCAAATCATATTATATCTTACCATGAAACATAGAAATGAGATGCCATATCGCGTTTTAAGCAGCATTAGAAAGCTATTGCTACGATACGTAGACATGTGCATACGCTATTTCCTAGCGAGGAAGTATCGCATTCACATTCATTTGAAGTGTAGACGAGGAATACATAACACTTCGCAAATCATGTTATATCTTACCATGAAACATAGAAATGAGATGCGATATCGCGTTTTAAGAATCATATGAACTCTATTGCTACGATACGTAGACATCTGCAAACGCTATTTCCTAGCGAGGAAGTGTCGCATTCACATTCATTTGAAGTGTAGACGAGGAATACATGACTCTTCGCAAATCATATTATATCTTACCATGAAACATAGAAATGAGATGCGATATCGCGTTTTAATAATCATAAGAATCCTATTGCTTCGATACGTAGACATCTGCAATCGCTACTTCCTTGCAAGGAAGTGTCGCATTTACATTCATTTGAAGTGTAGACGAGGAATACATAACACTTCGCAAATCATATTACATCTTACCATGAAACATAGAAATGAGATGCGATATCGCGTTATAAGAAGCATCAGAACTCTATTGCCACGATACCTAGACATCTGCAGACGCTATTTCCTAGCAAGGAAGTGTCGCATTTACATTCATTTGAAGTGTAGACGAGGAATACATGACACTTCGCAAATCATATTATATCTTACCATGAAACATAGAAATGAGATGCGTTATCGCGTTTTAAGAAGCATTACATATCTATTGCTACGATACGTAGACATCTGCAAACGCTATTTCTTTGCAAGGAAGTGTCGCATTTACTTTCATTTGAAGTGTAGACGAGGAATACATAACACTTCGCAAATCATATTATATCTTACCATGAAACATAGAAATGAGATGCGATATCGCGTTTTAAGAAGCATTACATATCTATTGCTACGATACGTAGACATCTGCAAACGCTATTTCCTTGCAAGGAAGTGTCGCATTTACATTCATTTGAAGTGTAGGCGAGGAATACATAACACTTCGCAAATCATATTATATCTTACCATGAAACATAGAAATGAGATGCGATATCGCGTTTTAAGAAGCATTTGAAATCTATGCCTACGATACGTAGACATCTGCAAACGCTATCTCCTTGCTAGGAAGTGTCGCATTTACACTCATTTGAATAGTAGACGAGGAATACATGACACTTCGCAAATCATATTATATCTTACCATGAAACGTAGAAATGAGATGCGATATCGCGTTTTAAGAAGCATTACATATCTATTGCTACTATACGTAGACATCTGCAAACGCTATTTCTTTGCAAGGAAGTGTCGCATTTACATTCATTTGAAGTGTAGACGAGGAATACATAACACTTCGCAAATCATATTATATCTTACCATGAAACATAGAAATGAGATGCGATATCTCGTTTTAAAAAGCATTAGAACACTATTGCTACGATAGGTAGACAACTGCAAACGCTATTTCCTTGCAAGGAAGTGTCGCATTTACATTCATTTGAAGTGTAGACGAGGAATACATAACACTTCGCAAATCATACTATATCTTACCATGAAACATAGAAATGTGATGCGATATCGCGTTTTAAGAAGCATTAGAAAGCTATTGCTACGATACGTAGACATCCGCATACGCTATTTCCTAGCGAGGAAGTATCGCATTCACATTCATTTGAAGTGTAGACGAGGAATACATAACACTTCGCAAATCATGTTATATCTTACCATGAAAGATAGAAATGAGATGCGATATCGCGTTTTAAGAATCATAAGAACTCTATTGCTACGATACGTAGACAACTGCAAACGCTATTTCCTTGCAAGGAAGTGTCGCATTTACATTCATTTGAATCGCATACGAGGAATGCATAATACTTCGCAATGAATATTATATCTTATCATGAAACATAGACATGAGATGCAATTTCTCGTCTTAAGAAGCATTTGAACTCTATTGCTTCGATACGTAGATATCAGCAAACGCTATTTCCTTGCAAGGAAGTGTCGCATTTACATTCATTTGATGTGTAGACGAGGAATACATAACACTTCGCAAATCATATTATATCTTACCATGAAACATAGAAATGAGATGCGATATCGCGTTTAAAGAAGCATTAGAACTCTATCGCTACGATACCTAGACATCTGCAGACGCTATTTCCTAGCAAGGAAGTGTCGCATTTACATTCATTTGAAGTGTAGACGAGGAATACATAACACTTCGCAAATCATATTATATCTTACAATGAAACATAGAAATGAGATGCGATATCGCGTTTTAAGAATCATAAGAACTCTATTGCTACGATACGTAGACATCTGCAAACGCTATTTCCTAGCGAGGAAGTGTCGCATTCACATTCATTTGAAGTGTAGACGAGGAATACATGACACTTCGCAAATCATATTATATCTTACCATGAAACATGGAAATGAGATGCGATATCGCGTTTTAATAATCATAAGAATCCTATTGCTTCGATACGTAGACATCTGCAATCGCTACTTCCTTGCAAGGAAGTGTCGCATTTACATTCATTTGAATCGTATACGAGGAATGCATAACACTTCGCAATGAATATTATATCTTATCATGAAACATAGATATGAGATGCAATAACTCGTTTTAAGAAGCATTTGAACTCTATTGCTACGATACCTAGATACCTGCAGACGCTATTTCCTAGCATGGAAGTGTCGCATTTACATTCATTTGAAGTGTAGACGAGGAATACATGACATTTCTCAAATCATATTATACCTTACCATGAAACATAGAAATGAGATGCGATATCGCGTTTTAAGAATCATTAGAACTCAATTGCTACGATAGGTAGACATCTGCAAACGCTATTTCCTTGCAAAGAAGTGTCGCATTTACATTCATTTGAAGTGTAGACGAGGAATACATAACACTTCGCAAATCATATTATATCATACCATGAAACATAGAAATGAGATGCGATTTCGCGTTTTAAGAATCATAAGAACTCTATTGCTACGATACGTAGACAACTGCAAACGCTATTTCCTTGCAAGGAAGTGTCGCATTTACATTCATTTGAATCGTATAGTAGGAGTGCATAACACTTCGCAATGAATATTATATCTTACCATGAAACATGGAAATGAGATGCGATATCGCGTTTAAAGAAGCATTAGAACTCTATCGCTACGATACCTAGACATCTGCAGACGCTATTTCCTAGCAAGGAAGTGTCGCATTTACATTCATTTGATGTGTAGACGAGGAATACATAACACTTCGCAAATCATGCTATATCTTACCATGAAACATAGAAATGAGATGCGATATCGCGTTTTAAGGATCATTACATATCTACGGCTACGATACGTAGACATCTGCAAACGCCATTTCTTTGCAAGGAAGTGTCGCATTTACATTCATTTGAAGTGTAGACGAGGAATACATAACACTTCGCAAATCATATTATATCTTACCATGAAACATAGAAATGAGATGCGATATCGCGTTTTAAGAAGCATTAGAAATCTATTGCTACGATACGTAGACATCTGCAAACGCTATTTCCTAGCGGGGAAGTGTCGCATTCACATTCATTTGAAGTGTAGACGAGGAATACACAACACTTAGCAAATCATATTATATCTTACCATGAAACATAGAAATGAGATGCGATATCGCGTTTTAAGAAGCATTAGAACACTATCGCTACGATACCTAGACATCTGCAGACGCTATTTCCTACCACGGAAGTGTCGCATTTACATTCATTTGAAGTGTAGACGAGGAATACATAACACTTCGCAAATCATATTATATCTTGCCATGAAACATAGAAATGAGATGCGATATCGCGTTTTAAGAAGCATTAGAAATCTATTGCTACGATACGTAGACATCTGCAAACGCTATTTCCTAGCGAGGAAGTGTCGCATTCACATTCATTTGAAGTGTAGACGAGGAATACATAACACTTCGCAAATCATATTATATCTTACCATGAAACATAGAAATGAGATGCGATATCGCGTTATAAGAAGCATTACATCTCTATTGCTACGATACCTAGACATCTGCAGACGCTATTTCCTAGCAAGGAAGTGTCGCATTTACATTCATTTGAAGTGTAGACGAGGAATACATGACACTTCGCAAATCATATTATATCTTACCATGAAACATAGAAATGAGATGCGTTATCGCGTTTTAAGAAGCATTACATATCTATTGCTACGATACGTAGACATCTGCAAACGCTATTTCTTTGCAAGGAAGTGTCGCATTTACTTTCATTTGAAGTGTAGACGAGGAATACATAACACTTCGCAAATCATATTATATCTTACCATGAAACGTAGAAATGAGATGCGATATCGCGTTTTAAGAAGCATTACATATCTATTGCTACGATACGTAGACATCTGCAAACGCTATTTCCTTGCAAGGAAGTGTCGCATTTACATACATTTGAAGTGTAGACGAGGAATACATAACACTTCACAAATCATATTATATCTTACCATGAAACATAGAAATGAGATGCGATATCGCGTTTTAAGAAGCATTTGAAATCTATTGCTACGATACGTAGACATCTGCAAACGCTATCTCCTTGCTAGGAAGTGTCGCATTTACACTCATTTGAATAGTAGACGAGGAATACATGACACTTCGCAAATCATGTTATATCTTACCATGAAACATAGAAATGAGATGCGATATCGCGTTTTAAGAAGCATTACATATCTATTGCTACGATACGTAGACATCTGCAAACGCTATTTCTTTGCAAGGAAGTGTCGCATTTACATTCATTTGAAGTGTAGGCGAGGAATACATAACACTTCGCAAATCATATTATATCTTACCATGAAACATAGAAATGAGATGCGATATCGCGTTTTAAGAAGCATTACATATCTATTGCTACGATACGTAGACATCTGCAAACGCTATTTCCTTGCAAGGAAGTGTCGCATTTACATTCATTTGAAGTGTAGGCGAGGAATACATAACACTTCGCAAATCATATTATATCTTACCATGAAACATAGAAATGAGATGCGATATCGCGTTTTAAGAAGCATTTGAAATCTATGTCTACGATACGTAGACATCTGCAAACGCTATCTCCTTGCTAGGAAGTGTCGCATTTACACTCATTTGAATAGTAGACGAGGAATACATGACACTTCGCAAATCATATTATATCTTACCATGAAACGTAGAAATGAGATGCGATATCGCGTTTTAAGAAGCATTACATATCTATTGCTACTATACGTAGACATCTGCAAACGCTATTTCTTTGCAAGGAAGTGTCGCATTTACATTCATTTGAAGTGTAGACGAGGAATACATAACACTTCGCAAATCATATTATATCTTACCATGAAACATAGAAATGAGATGCGATATCTCGTTTTAAAAAGCATTAGAACACTATTGCTACGATAGGTAGACAACTGCAAACGCTATTTCCTTGCAAGGAAGTGTCGCATTTACATTCATTTGAAGTGTAGACGAGGAATACATAACACTTCGCAAATCATACTATATCTTACCATGAAACATAGAAATGTGATGCGATATCGCGTTTTAAGAAGCATTAGAAAGCTATTGCTACGATACGTAGACATCCGCATACGCTATTTCCTAGCGAGGAAGTATCGCATTCACATTCATTTGAAGTGTAGACGAGGAATACATAACACTTCGCAAATCATGTTATATCTTACCATGAAAGATAGAAATGAGATGCGATATCGCGTTTTAAGAATCATAAGAACTCTATTGCTACGATACGTAGACAACTGCAAACGCTATTTCCTTGCAAGGAAGTGTCGCATTTACATTCATTTGAATCGCATACGAGGAATGCATAACACTTCGCAATGAATATTATATCTTATCATGAAACATAGACATGAGATGCAATTTCTCGTCTTAAGAAGCATTTGAACTCTATTGCTTCGATACGTAGATATCAGCAAACGCTATTTCCTTGCAAGGAAGTGTCGCATTTACATTCATTTGATGTGTAGACGAGGAATACATAACACTTCGCAAATCATATTATATCTTACCATGAAACATAGAAATGAGATGCGATATCGCGTTTAAAGAAGCATTAGAACTCTATCGCTACGATACCTAGACATCTGCAGACGCTATTTCCTAGCAAGGAAGTGTCGCATTTACATTCATTTGAAGTGTAGACGAGGAATACATAACACTTCGCAAATCATATTATATCTTACAATGAAACATAGAAATGAGATGCGATATCGCGTTTTAAGAAGCATTAGAAATCTATAGCTACGATACGTAGACATCTGCAAACGCTATTTCCTTGCTAGGAAGTGTCGCATTTACACTCATTTGAATAGTAGACGAGGAATACATGACACTTCGTAAATCATATTATATCTTACCATGAAAGATAGAAATGAGATGCGATATCGCGTTTTAAGAATCATAAGAACTCTATTGCTACGATACGTAGACAATTGAAAACGCTCTTTCCTTGCAAGGAAGTGTCGCATTTACATTCATTTGAATCGCATACGAGGAATGCATAACACTTCGCAATGAATATTATATCTTATCATGAAACATAGAAATGAGACGCGATATCTCGTTTTAAGAAGCATTTGAACTCTATTGCTTCGATACGTAGACATCTGCAAACGCTATTTCCTTGCAAGGAAGTGTCGCATTTACATTCATTCGGATCGTATACGAGGAATGCATAACACTTCGCAATGAATATTATATCTTATCATGAAACATAGATATGAGATGCAATATCTCGTTTTCAGAAGCATTTGAACTCCATTGCTACGATACCTAGACATCTGCAGACGCTTTTTCCTAGCAAGGAAGTGTCGCATTTACATTCATTTGAAGTGTAGACGAAGAATACATAACACTTCGCAAATCATATTATATCTTACCATGAAACATAGGGATGAGATGCGATATCTCGGTTTAAGAAGCATTAGAACACTATTGCTACGATAGGTAAACAACTGCAAACGCTATTTCCTTGCAAGGAAGTGTCGCATTTACATTCATTTGAAGTGTAGAGGAGGAATACATAACACTTCGCAAATCATATTATATCTTACCATGAAACATAGAAATGAGATGCGATATCGCGTTTTAAGAAGCATTAGAACACTATCGCTACGATACCTAGAAATCTGCAGACGCTATTTTCTAGCAAGGAAGTGTCGCATTTACATTCATTTGAAGTGTAGACGAGGAATACATAACACTACGCAAATCATATTATATCTTGCCATGAAACATAGAAATGAGACGCGATATCTCGTTTTAAGAAGCATTTGAACTCTATTGCTTCGATAGGTAGACATCTGCAAACGCTATTTCCTTGCAAGGAAGTGTCGCATTTACATTCATTTGAATCGTATACGAGGAATGCATAACACTTCGCAATGAATATTATATCTTATCATGAAACATAGATATGAGATGCAATATCTCGTTTTCAGAAGCATTTGAACTCTATTGCTACGATACCTAGATATCTGCAGACGCTATTTCCTAGCAAGGAAGTGTCGCATTTACATTCATTTGAAGTGTAGACGAGGAATACATGACACTTCGCAAATCATATTATACCTTACCATGAAACATAGAAATGAGATGCGATATCGCGTTTTAAGAATCATATGAACTCTATTGCTCCGATACGTAGACATCTGCAATCGCTACTTCCTTGCAAGGAAGTGTCGCATTTATATTCATTTGAAGTGTAGACGAGGAATACATAACACTTCGCAAATCATATTACATCTTACCATGAAACGTAGAAATGAGATGCGATATCGCGTTATGAGAAGCATTAGAACTCTATTGCTACGATACCTAGACATCTGCAGACGCTATTTCCTAGCAAGGAAGTGTCGCATTTACATTCATTTGAAGTGTAGACGAGGAATACATGACACTTCGCAAATCATGTTATATCTTACCATGAAACATAGAAATGAGATGCGATATCGCGTTTTAAGAATCATATGAACTCTATTGCTACGATACGTAGACATCTACAAACGCTATTTCCTAGCGAGGAAGTGTCGCATTCACATTCATTTGAAGTGTAGACGAGGAATACATGACACTTCGCAAATCATATTATATCTTACCATGAAACATAGAAATGAGATGCGATATCGCGTTTTAAGAAGCATTAGAAATCTATAGCTACGATACGTAGACATCTGCAAACGCTATTTCCTTGCTAGGAAGTGTCGCATTTACACTCATTTGAATAGTAGACGAGGAATACATGACACTTCACAAATCATATTATATCTTACCATGAAACATAGAAATGAGATGCGATATCGCGTTTTAAGAAGCATTACATATCTATTGCTACGATACGTAGACATCTGCAAACGCTATTTCCTTGCTAGGAAGTGTCGCATTCACATTCATTTGAAGTGTAGACGAGGAATACATAACACTTCGCAAATCATATTATATCTTACCATGAAACATAGAAATGAGACGCGATATCTCGTTTTAAGAAGCATTAGAACACTATTGCTACGATAGGTAGACAACTGCAAACGCTATTTCCTTGCAAGGAAGTGTCGCATTTACATTCATTAGAAGTGTAGACCAGGAATACATAACACTTCGCAAATCATACTATATCTTACCATGAAACATAGAAATGTGATGCGATATCGCGTTTTAAGAAGCATTAGAAAGCTATTGCTACGATACGTAGACATCTGCATACGCTATTTCCTAGCGAGGAAGTATCGCATTCACATTCATTTGAAGTGTAGACGAGGAATACATAACACTTCGCAAATCATGTTATATCTTACCATGAAACATTGAAATGAGATGCGATATCGCGTTTTAAGAATCATATGAACTCTATTGCTACGATACGTAGACATCTGCAAACGCTATTACCTAGCGAGGAAGTGTCGCATTCACATTCATTTGAAGTGTAGACGAGGAATACATGACACTTCGCAAATCATATTATATCTTACCATGAAACATAGAAATGAGATGCAATATCGCGTTTTAAGAATCATAAGAACTCTATTGCTTCGATATGTAGACATCTGCAATCGCTACTTCCTTGCAAGGAAGTGTCGCATTTACATCCATTTGAAGTGTAGACGTGGAATACATAACACTTCGCAAATCATATTACACCTTACCATGAAACATAGAAATGAGATGCGATATCGCGTTTTAAGAATCATATGAACACTTTTGCTACGATACCTAGACATCTGCAAACGCTATTTCCTTGCAAGGAAGTGTCGCATTTACATTCATTTGAATCGTAGACGAGGAATGCATAACACTTCGCAAATCACATTATATCTTTCCATGAAACATAGAAATGTGATGCGATATCGCGTTTTAAGAAGCATTAGAAAGCTATTGCTACGATACGTAGACATCTGCAAACGTTATTTTCTAGTGAGGAAGTATCGCATTCACATTCATTTGAAGTGTAGACGAGGAATACATAACACTTCGCAAATCATGTTATATCTTACCATGAAACATAGAAATGAGATGCGATATCGCGTTGTAAGAATCATATGAACTCTATTGCTACGATACGTAGACATCTGCAAACGCTATTTCCTAGCGAGGAAGTGTCGCATTCACATTCATTTGAAGTGTAGACGAGGAATACATGACACTTCGCAAACCATATTATATCTTACCATGAAACATAGAAATGAGATGCGATATCGCGTTTTAAGAATCATAAGAACTCTATTGCTTCGATACGTAGACATCTGCAATCGCTTCTTCCTTGCAAGGAAGTGTCGCATTTATATTCATTTGAAGTGTAGACGAGGAATACATAACACTTTGCAAATCATATTACATCTTACCATGAAACGTAGAAATGAGATGCGATATCGCGTTATGAGAAGCATTAGAACTCTATTGCTACGATACCTAGACATCTGCAGACGTTATTTCCTAGCAAGGAAGTGTCGCATTTACATTCATTTGAAGTGTAGACGAGGAATACATGACACTTTGCAAATCATGTTATATCTTACCATGAAACATAGAAATGAGATGCGATATCGCGTTTTAAGAATCATATGAACTCTATTGCTACGATACGTAGACATCTACAAACGCTATTTCCTAGCGAGGAAGTGTCGCATTCACATTCATTTGAAGTGTAGACGAGGAATACATAACACTTCGCAAATCATGTTATATCTTACCATGAAACATAGAAATGAGATGCGATATCGCGTTTTAAGAATAATATGAACTCTATTGCTACGATACGTAGACATCTGCAAACGCTATTTCCTAGCGAGGAAGTGTCGCATTCACATTCATTTGAAGTGTAGACGAGGAATACATGACACTTCGCAAATCATGTTATATCTTACCATGAAACATAGAAATGAGATGCGATATCGCGTTTTAAGAATCATATGAACTCTATTGCTACGATACGTAGACATCTACAAACGCTATTTCCTAGCGAGGAAGTGTCGCATTCACATTCATTTGAAGTGTAGACGAGGAATACATGACACTTCGCAAACCATATTATATCTTACCATGAAACATAGAAATGAGATGCGATAGCGCGTTTTAAGAATTATAAGAACTCTATTGCTTCGATACGTAGACATCTGCAAACGCTACTTCCTTGCAAGGAAGTGTCGCATTTACATTCATTTGAAGTGTAGACGAGGAATACATAACACTTCGCAAATCATATTACATCTTACCATGAAACATAGAAATGAGATGCGATATCGCTTTATGAGAAGCATTAGAACTCTATTGCTACGATACCTAGACATCTGCATACGCTATTTCCTAGCGAGGAAGTATCGCATTCACATTCATTTGAAGTGTAGACGAGGAATACATAACACTTCGCAAATCATGTTATATCTTACCATGAAACATAGAAATGAGATGCGATATCGCGTTTTAAGAATCATATGAACTCTATTGCTACGATACGTAGACATCTGCAAACGCTATTTCCTAGCGAGGAAGTGTCGCATTCACATTCATTTGAAGTGTAGACGAGGAATACATGACACTTCGCAAATCATATTATATCTTACCATGAAACATAGAAATGAGATGCGATATCGCGTTTTAAGTAGCATTAGAACTCTATTGCTACGATACCTAGACATCTGCAGACGCTATTTCCTAGCAAGGAAGTGTCGCATTTACATTCATTTGAAGTGTATACGAGGAATACATGACACTTCGCAAATCATATTATATCTTACCATGAAACATAGAAATGAGATGCGATATCGCGTTTTAAGAAGCATTAGAAATCTATAGCTACGATACGTAGACATCTGCAAACGCTATTTCCTTGCTAGGAAGTGTCGCATTTACACTCATTTGAATAGTAGACGAGGAATACATGACACTTCGCAAATCATATTATATCTTACCATGGAACGTAGAAATGAGCTGCGATATCGCGTTTTAAGAAGCATTACATATCTATTGCTACTATACGTAGACATCTGCAAACGCTATTTCTTTGCAAGGAAGTGTCGCATTTACATTCATTTGAAGTGTAGGCGAGGAATACATAACACTTCGCAAATCATGTTATATCTTACCATGAAACATAGAAATGAGATGCGATATCGCGTTTTAAGAAGCATTTGAAATCTATGGCTACGATACGTAGACATCTGCAAACGTTATCTCCTTGCTAGGAAGTGTCGCATTTACACTCATTTGAATAGTAGACGAGGAATACATGACACTTCGCAAATCATATTATAACTTACCATGAAACGTAGAAATGAGATGCGATATCGCGTTTTAAGAAGCATTTGAAATCTATGGCTACGATACGTAGACATCTGCAAACGCTATCTCCTTGCTAGGAAGTGTCGCATTTACACTCATTTGAATAGTAGACGAGGAATACATGACACTTCGCAAATCATATTATATCTTACCATGAAACGTAGAAATGAGATGCGATATCGCGTTTTATGAAGCATTACATACCTATTGCTACGATACGTAGATATCTGCAAACGCTATTTCTTTGCAAGGAAGGGTCGCATTTACATTCATTTGAAGTGTAGACGAGGATAACGTAGCACTTCGCAAATCATATTATATCTTACCATGAAACACAGAAATGAGATGCGATATCGCGTTTTAAGAATCATATGAACTCTATTGCTACGATACGTAGACATCTGCAAACGCTATTTCCTAGCGAGGAAGTGTCGCATTCACATTCATTTGAAGTGTAGACGAGGAATACATGACACTTCGCAAACCATATTATATCTTACCATGAAACATAGAAATGAGATGCGATATCGCGTTTTAAGAAGCATTACATATCTATTGCTACGATACGTAGACATCTGCAAACGCTATTTCTTTGCAAGGAAGTGTCGCATTTACATTCATTTGAAGTGTAGACGAGGAATACATAACACTTCACAAATCATATTATATCTTACCATGAAACCTAGAAATGAGATGCGATATCGCGTTTTAAGAATCATAAGAACTCTATTGCTACGATACGTAGACAACTGCAAACGCTATTTCCTTGCAAGGAAGTGTCGCATTTACATTCATTTGAAGTGTAGACGAGGAATACATGACACTTTGCAAATCATGTTATATCTTACCATGAAACATAGAAATGAGATGCGATATCGCGTTTTAAGAATCATATGAACTCTATTGCTACGATACGTAGACATCTACAAACGCTACTTCCTAGCGAGGAAGTGTCGCATTCACATTCATTTGAAGTGTAGACGAGGAATACATGACACTTCGCAAATCATATTATATCTTACCATGAAACATAGAAATGAGATGCGATATCGCGTTTTAAGAAGCATTAGAAATCTATAGCTACGATACGTAGACATCTGCAAACGCTATTTCCTTGCTAGGAAGTGTCGCATTTACACTCATTTGAATAGTAGACGAGGAATACATGACACTTCGCAAATCATATTATATCTTACCATGGAACGTAGAAATGAGCTGCGATATCGCGTTTTAAGAAGCATTACATATCTATTGCTACTATACGTAGACATCTGCAAACGCTATTTCTTTGCAAGGAAGTGTCGCATTTACACTCATTTGAATAGTAGACGAGGAAAACATGACTCTTCGCAAATCATATTATATCTTACCATGAAACGTAGAAATGAGATGCGATATCGCGTTTTAAGAAGCATTACATATCTATTGCTACTATACGTAGACATCTGCAAACGCTATTTCTTTGCAAGGAAGTGTCGCATTTACATTCATTTGAAGTGTAGACGAGGAATACATAACACTTCGCAAATCATATTATATCTTACCATGAAACATAGAAATGAGATGCGATATCTCGTTTTAAGAAGCATTAGAACACTATTGCTACGATAGGTAGACAACTGCAAACGCTATTTCCTTGCAAGGAAGTGCCGCATTTACATTCATTTGAAGTGTAGACGAGGAATACATAACACTTCGCAAATCATGTTATATCTTACCATGAAACATAGAAATGAGATGCGATATCGCGTTTTAAGAATCATATGAACTCTATTGCTACGATACGTAGACATCTGCAAACGCTATTTCCTAGCGAGGAAGTGTCGTATTCACATTCATTTGAAGTGTAGACGAGGAATACATGACACTTCGCAAATCATATTATATCTTACCATGAAACATAGAAATGAGATGCGATATCGCGTTTTAAGAAGCATTAGAAATCTATAGCTATGATACGTAGACATCTGCAAACGCTATTTCCTTGCTAGGAAGTGTCGCATTTACACTCATTTGAATAGCAGACGAGGAATACATGACACTTCGCAAATCATATTATATCTTACCATGAAACGTAGAAATGAGATGCGATATCGCGTTTTAAGAAGCATTACATATCTATTGCTACTATACGTAGACATCTGCAAAAGCTATTTCTTTGCAAGGAAGTGTCGCATTTACATTCATTTGAAGTGTAGGCGAGGAATACATAACACTTCGCAAATCATGTTATATCTTACCATGAAACATAGAAATGAGATGCGATATCGCGTTTTAAGAATCATATGAACTCTATTGCTACGATACGTAGACATCTGCAAACGCTATTTCCTAGCGAGGAAGTGTCGCATTCACATTCATTTGAAGTGTAGACGAGGAATACATGACACTTCGCAAACCATATTATATCTTACCATGAAACATAGAAATGAGATGCGATATCGCGTTTTAAGAAGCATTACATATCTATTGCTACGATACGTAGACATCTGCAAACGCTATTTCCTTGCTAGGAAGTGTAGCATTTACACTCATTTGAATAGTAGACGAGGAATACATGACACTTCGCAAATCATATTATATCTTACCATGGAACGTAGAAATGAGATGCGATATCGCGTTTTAAGAAGCATTACATATCTATTGCTACTATACGTAGACATCTGCAAACGCTATTTCTTTGCAAGGAAGTGTCGCATTTACATTCATTTGAAGTGTAGGCGAGGAATACATAACACTTCGCAAATCATGTTATATCTTACCATGAAACATAGAAATGAGATGCGATATCGCGTTTTAAGAAGCATTTGAAATCTATGGCTACGATACGTAGACATCTGCAAACGTTATCTCCTTGCTAGGAAGTGTCGCATTTACACTCATTTGAATAGTAGACGAGGAATACATGACACTTCGCAAATCATATTATAACTTACCATGAAACGTAGAAATGAGATGCGATATCGCGTTTTAAGAAGCATTTGAAATCTATGGCTACGATACGTAGACATCTGCAAACGCTATCTCCTTGCTAGGAAGTGTCGCATTTACACTCATTTGAATAGTAGACGAGGAATACATGACACTTCGCAAATCATATTATATCTTACCATGAAACGTAGAAATGAGATGCGATATCGCGTTTTATGAAGCATTACATACCTATTGCTACGATACGTAGATATCTGCAAACGCTATTTCTTTGCAAGGAAGTGTCGCATTTACATTCATTTGAAGTGTAGACGAGGATAACGTAGCACTTCGCAAATCATATTATATCTTACCATGAAACACAGAAATGAGATGCGATATCGCGTTTTAAGAATCATATGAACTCTATTGCTACGATACGTAGACATCTGCAAACGCTATTTCCTAGCGAGGAAGTGTCGCATTCACATTCATTTGAAGTGTAGACGAGGAATACATGACACTTCGCAAACCATATTATATCTTACCATGAAACATAGAAATGAGATGCGATATCGCGTTTTAAGAAGCATTACATATCTATTGCTACGATACGTAGACATCTGCAAACGCTATTTCTTTGCAAGGAAGTGTCGCATTTACATTCATTTGAAGTGTAGACGAGGAATACATAACACTTCACAAATCATATTATATCTTACCATGAAACCTAGAAATGAGATGCGATATCGCGTTTTAAGAATCATAAGAACTCTATTGCTACGATACGTAGACAACTGCAAACGCTATTTCCTTGCAAGGAAGTGTCGCATTTACATTCATTTGAAGTGTAGACGAGGAATACATGACACTTTGCAAATCATGTTATATCTTACCATGAAACATAGAAATGAGATGCGATATCGCGTTTTAAGAATCATATGAACTCTATTGCTACGATACGTAGACATCTACAAACGCTACTTCCTAGCGAGGAAGTGTCGCATTCACATTCATTTGAAGTGTAGACGAGGAATACATGACACTTCGCAAATCATATTATATCTTACCATGAAACATAGAAATGAGATGCGATATCGCGTTTTAAGAAGCATTAGAAATCTATAGCTACGATACGTAGACATCTGCAAACGCTATTTCCTTGCTAGGAAGTGTCGCATTTACACTCATTTGAATAGTAGACGAGGAATACATGACACTTCGCAAATCATATTATATCTTACCATGGAACGTAGAAATGAGCTGCGATATCGCGTTTTAAGAAGCATTACATATCTATTGCTACTATACGTAGACATCTGCAAACGCTATTTCTTTGCAAGGAAGTGTCGCATTTACATTCATTTGAAGTGTAGGCGAGGAATACATAACACTTCGCAAATCATGTTATATCTTACCATGAAACATAGAAATGAGATGCGATATCGCGTTTTAAGAAGCATTTGAAATCTATGGCTACGATACGTAGACATCTGCAAACGCTATCTCCTTGCTAGGAAGTGTCGCATTTACAATCATTTGAATAGTAGACGAGGAATACATGACACTTCGCAAATCATATTATAACTTACCATGAAACGTAGAAATGAGATGCGATATCGCGTTTTATGAAGCATTACATACCTATTGCTACGATATGTAGATATCTGCAAACGCTATTTCTTTGCAAGGAAGTGTCGCATTTACATTCATTTGAAGTGTAGACGAGGATAACGTAGCACTTCGCAAATCATATTATATCTTACCATGAAACATAGAAATGAGATGCGATATCGCGTTTTAAGAAGCATTAGAAAGCTATTGCTACGATACGTAGACATCTGCATACGCTATTTCCTAGCGAGGAAGTATCGCATTCACATTCATTTGAAGTGTAGACGAGGAATACATAACACTTCGCAAATCATGTTATATCTTACCATGAAACATAGAAATGAGATGCGATATCGCGTTTTAAGAATCATATGAACTCTATTGCTACGATACGTAGACATCTGCAAACGCTATTTCCTAGCGAGGAAGTGTCGCATTCACATTCATTTGAAGTGTAGACGAGGAATACATGACACTTCGCAAATCATATTATATCTTACCATGAAACATAGAAATGAGATGCGATATCGCGTTTTAAGAAGCATTAGAAATCTATAGCTATGATACGTAGACATCTGCAAACGCTATTTCCTTGCTAGGAAGTGTCGCATTTACACTCATTTGAATAGCAGACGAGGAATACATGACACTTCGCAAATCATATTATATCTTACCATGAAACGTAGAAATGAGATGCGATATCGCGTTTTAAGAAGCATTACATATCCATTGCTACTATACGTAGACATCTGCAAAAGCTATTTCTTTGCAAGGAAGTGTCGCATTTACATTCATTTGAAGTGTAGGCGAGGAATACATAACACTTCGCAAATCATGTTATATCTTACCATGAAACATAGAAATGAGATGCGATATCGCGTTTTAAGAATCATATGAACTCTATTGCTACGATACGTAGACATCTGCAAACGCTATTTCCTAGCGAGGAAGTGTCGCATTCACATTCATTTGAAGTGTAGACGAGGAATACATGACACTTCGCAAACCATATTATATCTTACCATGAAACATAGAAATGAGATGCGATATCGCGTTTTAAGAAGCATTACATATCTATTGCTACGATACGTAGACATCTGCAAACGCTATTTCCTTGCTAGGAAGTGTAGCATTTACACTCATTTGAATAGTAGACGAGGAATACATGACACTTCGCAAATCATATTATATCTTACCATGGAACGTAGAAATGAGATGCGATATCGCGTTTTAAGAAGCATTACATATCTATTGCTACTATACGTAGACATCTGCAAACGCTATTTCTTTGCAAGGAAGTGTCGCATTTACATTCATTTGAAGTGTAGGCGAGGAATACATAACACTTCGCAAATCATGTTATATCTTACCATGAAACATAGAAATGAGATGCGATATCGCGTTTTAAGAAGCATTTGAAATCTATGGCTACGATACGTAGACATCTGCAAACGTTATCTCCTTGCTAGGAAGTGTCGCATTTACACTCATTTGAATAGTAGACGAGGAATACATGACACTTCGCAAATCATATTATAACTTACCATGAAACGTAGAAATGAGATGCGATATCGCGTTTTAAGAAGCATTTGAAATCTATGGCTACGATACGTAGACATCTGCAAACGCTATCTCCTTGCTAGGAAGTGTCGCATTTACACTCATTTGAATAGTAGACGAGGAATACATGACACTTCGCAAATCATATTATATCTTACCATGAAACGTAGAAATGAGATGCGATATCGCGTTTTATGAAGCATTACATACCTATTGCTACGATACGTAGATATCTGCAAACGCTATTTCTTTGCAAGGAAGTGTCGCATTTACATTCATTTGAAGTGTAGACGAGGATAACGTAGCACTTCGCAAATCATATTATATCTTACCATGAAACACAGAAATGAGATGCGATATCGCGTTTTAAGAATCATATGAACTCTATTGCTACGATACGTAGACATCTGCAAACGCTATTTCCTAGCGAGGAAGTGTCGCATTCACATTCATTTGAAGTGTAGACGAGGAATACATGACACTTCGCAAACCATATTATATCTTACCATGAAACATAGAAATGAGATGCGATATCGCGTTTTAAGAAGCATTACATATCTATTGCTACGATACGTAGACATCTGCAAACGCTATTTCTTTGCAAGGAAGTGTCGCATTTACATTCATTTGAAGTGTAGACGAGGAATACATAACACTTCACAAATCATATTATATCTTACCATGAAACCTAGAAATGAGATGCGATATCGCGTTTTAAGAATCATAAGAACTCTATTGCTACGATACGTAGACAACTGCAAACGCTATTTCCTTGCAAGGAAGTGTCGCATTTACATTCATTTGAAGTGTAGACGAGGAATACATGACACTTTGCAAATCATGTTATATCTTACCATGAAACATAGAAATGAGATGCGATATCGCGTTTTAAGAAGCATTAGAAATCTATAGCTACGATACGTAGACATCTGCAAACGCTATTTCCTTGCTAGGAAGTGTCGCATTTACACTCATTTGAATAGTAGACGAGGAATACATGACACTTCGCAAATCATATTATATCTTACCATGGAACGTAGAAATGAGCTGCGATATCGCGTTTTAAGAAGCATTACATATCTATTGCTACTATACGTAGACATCTGCAAACGCTATTTCTTTGCAAGGAAGTGTCGCATTTACATTCATTTGAAGTGTAGGCGAGGAATACATAACACTTCGCAAATCATGTTATATCTTACCATGAAACATAGAAATGAGATGCGATATCGCGTTTTAAGAAGCATTTGAAATCTATGGCTACGATACGTAGACATCTGCAAACGCTATCTCCTTGCTAGGAAGTGTCGCATTTACACTCATTTGAATAGTAGACGAGGAATACATGACACTTCGCAAATCATATTATAACTTACCATGAAACGTAGAAATGAGATGCGATATCGCGTTTTATGAAGCATTACATACCTATTGCTACGATATGTAGATATCTGCAAACGCTATTTCTTTGCAAGGAAGTGTCGCATTTACATTCATTTGAAGTGTAGACGAGGAATACATGACACTTCGCAAATCATGTTATATCTTACCATGAAACATAGAAATGAGGTGCGATATCGCGTTTTAAGAATCATATGAACTCTATTGCTACGATACGTAGACATCTACAAACGCTATTTCCTAGCGAGGAAGTGTCGCATTCACATTCATTTGAAGTGTAGAGGAGGAATACATAACACTTCGCAAATTATATTATATCTTACCATGAAACATAGAAATGAGATGCGATATCGCGTTTTAAGAATCATATGAACTCTATTGCTACGATACGTAGACATCTGCAAACGCTATTTCCATGCAAGGAAGTGTCGCATTTACACTCATTTGAATAGTAGACGAGGAATACATGACACTTCGTAAATCATATTATATCTTACCATGAAAGATAGAAATGAGATGCGATATCGCGTTTTAAGAATCATAAGAACTCTATTGCTACGATACGTAGACAACTGAAAACGCTCTTTCCTTGCAAGGAAGTGTCGCATTTACATTCATTTGAATCGCATACGAGGAATGCATAACACTTCGCAATGAATATTATATCTTATCATGAAACATAGAAATGAGACGCGATATCTCGTTTTAAGAAGCATTTGAACTCTATTGCTTCGATACGTAGACATCTGCAAACGCTATTTCCTTGCAAGGAAGTGTCGCATTTACATTCATTCGAATCGTATACGAGGAATGCATAACACTTCGCAATGAATATTATATCTTATCATGAAACATAGATATGAGATGCAATATCTCGTTTTCAGAAGCATTTGAACTCTATTGCTACCATACCTAGACATCTGCAGACGCTATTTCCTAGCAAGGAAGTGTCGCATTTACACTCATTTGAATAGTAGACGAGGAATACATGACACTTCGCAAATCATATTATATCTTACCATGGAACGTAGAAATGAGCTGCGATATCTCGGTTTAAGAAGCATTAGAACACTATTGCTACGATAGGTAAACAACTGCAAAAGCTATTTCCTTGCAAGGAAGTGTCGCATTTACATTCATTTGAAGTGTAGAGGAGGAATACATAACACTTCGCAAATCATATTATATCTTACCATGAAACATAGAAATGAGATGCGATATCGCGTTTTAAGAAGCATTAGAACACTATCGCTACGATACCTAGAAATCTGCAGACGCTATTTTCTAGCAAGGAAGTGTCGCATTTACATTCACTTGAAGTGTAGACGAGGAATACATAACACTACGCAAATCATATTACATCTTGCCATGAAACATAGAAATGAGACGCGATATCTCGTTTTAAGAAGCATTCGAACTCTATTGCTTCGATACGTAGACATCTGCAAACGCTATTTCCTTGCAAGGAAGTGTCGCATTTACATTCATTTGAATCGTATACGAGGAATGCATAACATTTCGCAATGAATATTATATCTTATCATGAAACATAGATATGAGATGCAATATCTCGTTTTCAGAAGCATTTGAACTCTATTGCTACGATACCTAGACATCTGCAGACGCTATTTCCTAGCAAGGAAGTGTCGCATTTACATTCATTTGAAGTGTAGACGAGGAATACATGACACTTCGCAAATCATATTATACCTTACCATGAAACATAGAAATGAGATGCGATATCGCGTTTTAAGAATCATATGAACTCTATTGCTACGATACGTAGACATCTGCAAACGCTATTTCCTTGCAAGGAAGTGTCGCATTTACATTCATTTGAATCGTATACGAGGAATGCATAACACTTCGCAATGAATATTATATCTTATCATGAAACATAGATATGAGATGCAATAACTCCTTTTAAGAAGCATTAGAACTCTATCGCTACGATACCTAGACATCTGCAGACGCTATTTCCTAGCAAGGAAGTGTCGCATTTACATTCATTTGATGTGTAGACGAGGAATACATAACACTTCGCAAATCATGCTATATCTTACCATGAAACATGGAAATGAGATGCGATATCGCGTTTTAAGAATCATTACATATCTATTGCTACGATACGTAGACATCTGCAAACGCCATTTCTATGCAAGGAAGTGTCGCATTTACATTCATTTGAAGTGTAGACGAGGAATACATAACACTTCGCAAATCATATTATATCTTACCATGAAACATAGAAATGAGATGCGATATCGCGTTTTAAGAAGCATTAGAAATCTATTGCTACGATACGTAGACACCTGCAAACGCTATTTCCTAGCGGGGAAGTGTCGCATTCACATTCATTTGAAGTGTAGACGAGGAATGCATAACACTTCGCAATGAATATTATATCTTATCACGAAATATAGATATGAGATGCAATATCTCGTTTTAAGAAGCATTTGAACTCTATTGCTTCGATACTTAGACATCTGCAGACGCTATTTCCTAGCACGGAAGTGTCGCGTTTACATTCACTTGAAGTTTAGACGAGGAATACATAACACTTCGCAAATCATATTATATCTTACCATGAAACATAGAAATGAGATGCGATATCGCGTTTTAAGAAGCATTAGAAAGCTATTGCTATGATACGTAGACATCTGCAAACGCTATTTCCTAGCGAGGTAGAATCGGATTCACATTTATTTGAAATGTAGACGAGGAATACATAACACTTGGCAAATCATGTTATATCTTACAATGAAACATAGAAATGAGATGCGATATCGCGTTTTAAGAATCATAAGAACTCTATTGCTACGATACGTAGACATCTGCAAACGCTATTTCCTTGCTAGGAAGTGTCGCATTTACACTCATTTGAATAGTAGACGAGGAATACATGACACTTCGCAAATCATATTATATCTTACCATGAAACATAGAAATGAGATGTGATATCTCGTTTTAAGAAGCATTAGAACACTATTGCTACGATAGGTAGACAACTGCAAACGCTATTTCCTTGCAAGGAAGTGTCGCATTTACATTCATTTGAAGTGAAGAGGAGGAATACATAACACTTCGCAAATCATATTATATCTTACCACGAAACATAGAAATGAGATACGATATCGCGTTTTGAGAAGCATTAGAAAGCTATTGCTACGATACGTAGACATCTGCAAACGCTATTACCTAGCGAGGAAGTATCGCATTCACATTCATTTGAAGTGTAGACGAGGAATACACAACACTTCGCAAATCATGTTATATCTTACCATGAAACATAGAAATGAGATGCGATATCCCGTATTAAGAAGCATTAGAAAGCTATTGCTACGATACGTAGACATCTGCAAACGCTATTTCCTAGCGAGGAAGTATCGCATTCACATTCATCTGAAGTGTAGACGAGGAATACATAACACTTCGTAAACCATGTTATATCTTACAATGAAACATAGAAATGAGATGCGATGTCGCGTTTTAAGGATCATATGAACTCTATTGCTACGATACGTAGACGTCTGCAATTGTTATTTCCTTGCAGGGAAGTGTCGCATTTACTTTCATTTGAATCGCAGACGAGGAATGCATAACACTTCGCAATGAATATTATATCTTATCATGAAACATAGATATGAGATGCAATATCTCGTTTTAAGAAGCATTTGAACTCTATTGCTTCGATACGTAGACATCTGCAAACGCTATTTCCTTGCAAGGATGTGTCGCATTTACATTCACATGAAGTGTAGACGAGGAATACATAACACTTCGCAAATCATATTATATCTTACCATGAAACATAGAAATGAGGTGCGATATCGCGTTTTAAGAATCATAAGAACTCTATTGCTACGATACGTAGACATCTGCAAACGCTATTTCCTTGCAAGGAAGTGTCGCATTTACATTCATCTGAAGTGTAGACGAAGAATACATAACACTTCGCAAATCATATTATATCTTACCATGAAACATAGGGATGAGATGCGATATCTCGGTTTAAGAAGCATTAGAACACTATAGCTACGATAGGTAAACAACTGCAAACGCTATTTCCTTGCATGGAAGTGTCGCATTTACATTCATTTGAAGTGTAGAGGAGGAATACATAACACTACGCAAATCATATTATATCTTGCCATGAAACATAGAAATGAGACGCGATATCGCGTTTTAAGAAGCATTAGAAATCTATTGCTACGATACGCAGACATCTGCAAACGCTATTTCCTTGCAAAGAAGTGTCGCATTTACATTCATTTGAAGTGTAGACGAGGAATACATAACACTTCGCAAATCATATTATATCTTACCATGAAACATGGAAATGAGATGCGATATCGCGTTTAAGGAAGCATTAGAACTCTATTGCTTCAATACGTAGACATCAGCAAACGCTATTTCCTTGCAAGGAAGTGTCGCATTTACATTCATTTGAAGTGTAGACGAGGAATACATAACACTTCGCAAATCATATTATATCTTACCATGAAACATAGAAATGAGATGCGATATCGCGTTTTAAGAAGCATTAGAAATCTATAGCTACGAAACGTAGACATCTGCAAAAGCTATTTCCTTGCTAGGAAGTGTCGCATTTACACTCATTTGAATAGTAGACGAGGAATACATGACACTTCGCAAATCATATTATATCTTACCATGAAACATAGAAATGAGATGTGATATCTCGTTTTAAGAAGCATTAGAACACTATTGCTACGATAGGTAGACAACTGCAAACGCTATTTCCTTGCAAGGAAGTGTCGCATTTACATTCATTTGAAGTGAAGAGGAGGAATACATAACACTTCGCAAATCATATTATATCTTACCACGAAACATAGAAATGAGATACGATATCGCGTTTTGAGAAGCATTAGAAAGCTATTGCTACGATACGTAGACATCTGCAAACGCTATTACCTAGCGAGGAAGTATCGCATTCACATTCATTTGAAGTGTAGACGAGGAATACACAACACTTCGCAAATCATGTTATATCTTACCATGAAACATAGAAATGAGATGCGATATCCCGTATTAAGAAGCATTAGAAAGCTATTGCTACGATACGTAGACATCTGCAAACGCTATTTCCTAGCGAGGAAGTATCGCATTCACATTCATCTGAAGTGTAGACGAGTAATACATAACACTTCGTAAATCATGTTATATCTTACAATGAAACATAGAAATGAGATGCGATGTCGCGTTTTAAGGATCATATGAACTCTATTGCTACGATACGTAGACGTCTGCAATTGTTATTTCCTTGCAGGGAAGTGTCGCATTTACTTTCATTTGAATCGCAGACGAGGAATGCATAACACTTCGCAATGAATATTATATCTTATCATGAAACATAGATATGAGATGCAATATCTCGTTTTAAGAAGCATTTGAACTCTATTGCTTCGATACGTAGACATCTGCAAACGCTATTTCCTTGCAAGGATGTGTCGCATTTACATTCACATGAAGTGTAGACGAGGAATACATAACACTTCGCAAATCATATTATATCTTACCATGAAACATAGAAATGAGGTGCGATATCGCGTTTTAAGAATCATAAGAACTCTATTGCTACGATACGTAGACATCTGCAAACGCTATTTCCTTGCAAGGAAGTGTCGCATTTACATTCATCTGAAGTGTAGACGAAGAATACATAACACTTCGCAAATCATATTATATCTTACCATGAAACATAGGGATGAGATGCGATATCTCGGTTTAAGAAGCATTAGAACACTATAGCTACGATAGGTAAACAACTGCAAACGCTATTTCCTTGCATGGAAGTGTCGCATTTACATTCATTTGAAGTGTAGAGGAGGAATACATAACACTTCGCAAATCATATTATATCTTACCATGAAACATAGAAATGAGATGCGATATCGCGTTTTAAGAAGCATTAGAACACTATCGCTACGATACCTAGACATCTGCAGTCGCTATTTTCTAGCAAGGAAGTGTCGCATTTACATTCATTTGAAGTGTAGACGAGGAATACATAACACTACGCAAATCATATTATATCTTGCCATGAAACATAGAAATGAGACGCGATATCGCGTTTTAAGAAGCATTAGAAATCGATTGCTACGATACGCAGACATCTGCAAACGCTATTTCCTTGCATGGAAGTGTCGCATTTACATTCATTTGAAGTGTAGAGGAGGAATACATAACACTTCGCAAATCATATTATATCTTACCATGAAACATGGAAATGAGATGCGATATCGCGTTTAAGGAAGCATTAGAACTCTATCGCTACGATACATAGACATCTGCAGACGCTATTTCCTAGCAAGGAAGTGTCGCATTTACATTCATTTGAAGTGAAGAGGAGGAATACATAACACTTCGCAAATCATATTATATCTTACCACGAAACATAGAAATGAGATGCGATATCGCGTTTTGAGAAGCATTAGAAAGCTATTGCTACGATACGTAGACATCTGCAAACGCTATTACCTAGCGAGGAAGTATCGCATTCACATTCATTTGAAGTGTAGACGAGGAATACACAACACTTCGCAAATCATGTTATATCTTACCATGAAACATAGAAATGAGATGCGATATCCCGTATTAAGAAGCATTAGAAAGCTATTGCTACGATACGTAGACATCTGCAAACGCTATTTCCTAGCGAGGAAGTATCGCATTCACATTCATCTGAAGTGTAGACGAGGAATACATAACACTTCGTAAATCATGTTATATCTTACAATGAAACATAGAAATGAGATGCGATGTCGCGTTTTAAGGATCATATGAACTCTATTGCTACGATACGTAGACGTCTGCAATTGTTATTTCCTTGCAGGGAAGTGTCGCATTTACTTTCATTTGAATCGCAGACGAGGAATGCATAACACTTCGCAATGAATATTATATCTTATCATGAAACATAGATATGAGATGCAATATCTCGTTTTAAGAAGCATTTGAACTCTATTGCTTCGATACGTAGACATCTGCAAACGGTATTTCCTTGCAAGGATGTGTCGCATTTACATTCACATGAAGTGTAGACGAGGAATACATAACACTTCGCAAATCATATTATATCTTACCATGAAACATAGAAATGAGGTGCGATATCGCGTTTTAAGAATCATAAGAACTCTATTGCTACGATACGTAGACATCTGCAAACGCTATTTCCTTGCAAGGAAGTGTCGCATTTACATTCATCTGAAGTGTAGACGAAGAATACATAACACTTCGCAAATCATATTATATCTTACCATGAAACATAGGGATGAGATGCGATATCTCGGTTTAAGAAGCATTAGAACACTATAGCTACGATAGGTAAACAACTGCAAACGCTATTTCCTTGCATGGAAGTGTCGCATTTACATTCATTTGAAGTGTAGAGGAGGAATACATAACACTTCGCAAATCATATTATATCTTACCATGAAACATAGAAATGAGATGCGATATCGCGTTTTAAGAAGCATTAGAACACTATCGCTACGATACCTAGACATCTGCAGTCGCTATTTTCTAGCAAGGAAGTGTCGCATTTACATTCATTTGAAGTGTAGACGAGGAATACATAACACTACGCAAATCATATTATATCTTGCCATGAAACATAGAAATGAGACGCGATATCGCGTTTTAAGAAGCATTAGAAATCTATTGCTACGATACGCAGACATCTGCAAACGCTATTTCCTTGCAAAGAAGTGTCGCATTTACATTCATTTGAAGTGTAGACGAGGAATACATAACACTTCGCAAATCATATTATATCTTACCATGAAACATGGAAATGAGATGCGATATCGCGTTTAAGGAAGCATTAGAACTCTATTGCTTCAATACGTAGACATCAGCAAACGCTATTTCCTTGCAAGGAAGTGTCGCATTTACATTCATTTGAAGTGTAGACGAGGAATACAAAACACTTCGCAAATCATATTATATCTTACCATGAAACATGGAAATGAGATGCGATATCGCGTTTAAGGAAGCATTAGAACTCTATCGCTACGATACCTAGATATCTGCAGACGCTATTTCCTAGCAAGGATGTGTCGCATTTACATTCACATGAAGTGTAGACGAGGAATACATAACACTTCGCAAATCATATTATATCTTACCATGAAACATAGAAATGAGGTGCGATATCGCGTTTTAAGAATCATAAGAACTCTATTGCTACGATACGTAGACATCTGCAAACGCTATTTCCTTGCAAGGAAGTGTCGCATTTACATTCATTTGAAGTGTAGACGAGGAATACATAACACTTCGCAAATCATATTATATCTTACCATGAAACATAGAAATGAGATGCGATATCGCGTTTTAAGAAGCATTAGAAATCTATAGCTACGAAACGTAGACATCTGCAAAAGCTATTTCCTTGCTAGGAAGTGTCGCATTTACACTCATTTGAATAGTAGACGAGGAATACATGACACTTCGCAAATCATATTATATCTTACCATGAAACATAGAAATGAGATGTGATATCTCGTTTTAAGAAGCATTAGAACACTATTGCTACGATAGGTAGACAACTGCAAACGCTATTTCCTTGCAAGGAAGTGTCGCATTTACATTCATTTGAAGTGAAGAGGAGGAATACATAACACTTCGCAAATCATATTATATCTTACCACGAAACATAGAAATGAGATACGATATCGCGTTTTGAGAAGCATTAGAAAGCTATTGCTACGATACGTAGACATCTGCAAACGCTATTACCTAGCGAGGAAGTATCGCATTCACATTCATTTGAAGTGTAGACGAGGAATACACAACACTTCGCAAATCATGTTATATCTTACCATGAAACATAGAAATGAGATGCGATATCCCGTATTAAGAAGCATTAGAAAGCTATTGCTACGATACGTAGACATCTGCAAACGCTATTTCCTAGCGAGGAAGTATCGCATTCACATTCATCTGAAGTGTAGACGAGGAATACATAACACTTCGTAAATCATGTTATATCTTACAATGAAACATAGAAATGAGATGCGATGTCGCGTTTTAAGGATCATATGAACTCTATTGCTACGATACGTAGACGTCTGCAATTGTTATTTCCTTGCAGGGAAGTGTCGCATTTACTTTCATTTGAATCGCAGACGAGGAATGCATAACACTTCGCAATGAATATTATATCTTATCATGAAACATAGATATGAGATGCAATATCTCGTTTTAAGAAGCATTTGAACTCTATTGCTTCGATACGTAGACATCTGCAAACGCTATTTCCTTGCAAGGATGTGTCGCATTTACATTCACATGAAGTGTAGACGAGGAATACATAACACTTCGCAAATCATATTATATCTTACCATGAAACATAGAAATGAGGTGCGATATCGCGTTTTAAGAATCATAAGAACTCTATTGCTACGATACGTAGACATCTGCAAACGCTATTTCCTTGCAAGGAAGTGTCGCATTTACATTCATCTGAAGTGTAGACGAAGAATACATAACACTTCGCAAATCATATTATATCTTACCATGAAACATAGGGATGAGATGCGATATCTCGGTTTAAGAAGCATTAGAACACTATAGCTACGATAGGTAAACAACTGCAAACGCTATTTCCTTGCATGGAAGTGTCGCATTTACATTCATTTGAAGTGTAGAGGAGGAATACATAACACTTCGCAAATCATATTATATCTTACCATGAAACATAGAAATGAGATGCGATATCGCGTTTTAAGAAGCATTAGAACACTATCGCTACGATACCTAGACATCTGCAGTCGCTATTTTCTAGCAAGGAAGTGTCGCATTTACATTCATTTGAAGTGTAGACGAGGAATACATAACACTACGCAAATCATATTATATCTTGCCATGAAACATAGAAATGAGACGCGATATCGCGTTTTAAGAAGCATTAGAAATCGATTGCTACGATACGCAGACATCTGCAAACGCTATTTCCTTGCATGGAAGTGTCGCATTTACATTCATTTGAAGTGTAGAGGAGGAATACATAACACTTCGCAAATCATATTATATCTTACCATGAAACATGGAAATGAGATGCGATATCGCGTTTAAGGAAGCATTAGAACTCTATCGCTACGATACATAGACATCTGCAGATGCTATTTCCTAGCAAGGAAGTGTCGCATTTACATTCATTTGAAGTGAAGAGGAGGAATACATAACACTTCGCAAATCATATTATATCTTACCACGAAACATAGAAATGAGATGCGATATCGCGTTTTGAGAAGCATTAGAAAGCTATTGCTACGATACGTAGACATCTGCAAACGCTATTACCTAGCGAGGAAGTATCGCATTCACATTCATTTGAAGTGTAGACGAGGAATACACAACACTTCGCAAATCATGTTATATCTTACCATGAAACATAGAAATGAGATGCGATATCCCGTATTAAGAAGCATTAGAAAGCTATTGCTACGATACGTAGACATCTGCAAACGCTATTTCCTAGCGAGGAAGTATCGCATTCACATTCATCTGAAGTGTAGACGAGGAATACATAACACTTCGTAAATCATGTTATATCTTACAATGAAACATAGAAATGAGATGCGATGTCGCGTTTTAAGGATCATATGAACTCTATTGCTACGATACGTAGACGTCTGCAATTGTTATTTCCTTGCAGGGAAGTGTCGCATTTACTTTCATTTGAATCGCAGACGAGGAATGCATAACACTTCGCAATGAATATTATATCTTATCATGAAACATAGATATGAGATGCAATATCTCGTTTTAAGAAGCATTTGAACTCTATTGCTTCGATACGTAGACATCTGCAAACGGTATTTCCTTGCAAGGATGTGTCGCATTTACATTCACATGAAGTGTAGACGAGGAATACATAACACTTCGCAAATCATATTATATCTTACCATGAAACATAGAAATGAGGTGCGATATCGCGTTTTAAGAATCATAAGAACTCTATTGCTACGATACGTAGACATCTGCAAACGCTATTTCCTTGCAAGGAAGTGTCGCATTTACATTCATCTGAAGTGTAGACGAAGAATACATAACACTTCGCAAATCATATTATATCTTACCATGAAACATAGGGATGAGATGCGATATCTCGGTTTAAGAAGCATTAGAACACTATAGCTACGATAGGTAAACAACTGCAAACGCTATTTCCTTGCATGGAAGTGTCGCATTTACATTCATTTGAAGTGTAGAGGAGGAATACATAACACTTCGCAAATCATATTATATCTTACCATGAAACATAGAAATGAGATGCGATATCGCGTTTTAAGAAGCATTAGAACACTATCGCTACGATACCTAGACATCTGCAGTCGCTATTTTCTAGCAAGGAAGTGTCGCATTTACATTCATTTGAAGTGTAGACGAGGAATACATAACACTACGCAAATCATATTATATCTTGCCATGAAACATAGAAATGAGACGCGATATCGCGTTTTAAGAAGCATTAGAAATCTATTGCTACGATACGCAGACATCTGCAAACGCTATTTCCTTGCAAAGAAGTGTCGCATTTACATTCATTTGAAGTGTAGACGAGGAATACATAACACTTCGCAAATCATATTATATCTTACCATGAAACATGGAAATGAGATGCGATATCGCGTTTAAGGAAGCATTAGAACTCTATTGCTTCAATACGTAGACATCAGCAAACGCTATTTCCTTGCAAGGAAGTGTCGCATTTACATTCATTTGAAGTGTAGACGAGGAATACAAAACACTTCGCAAATCATATTATATCTTACCATGAAACATGGAAATGAGATGCGATATCGCGTTTAAGGAAGCATTAGAACTCTATCGCTACGATACCTAGATATCTGCAGACGCTATTTCCTAGCAAGGAAGTGTCGCATTTACATTCATTTGAAGTGTAGACGAGGAATACATAACACTTCGCAAATCATATTATATCTTACCATGAAACATAGAAATGAGATGCGATATCGCGTTTTAAGAAGCATTAGAAATCTATAGCTACGAAACGTAGACATCTGCAAACGCTATTTCCTTGCTAGGAAGTGTCGCATTTACACTCATTTGAATAGTAGACGAGGAATACATGACACTTCGCAAATCATATTATATCTTACCATGAAACATAGAAATGAGATGTGATATCTCGTTTTAAGAAGCATTAGAACACTATTGCTACGATAGGTAGACAACTGCAAACGCTATTTCCTTGCAAGAAAGTGTCGCATTTACATTCATTTGAAGTGAAGAGGAGGAATACATAACACTTCGCAAATCATATTATATCTTACCACGAAACATAGAAATGAGATGCGATATCGCGTTTTGAGAAGCATTAGAAAGCTATTGCTACGATACGTAGACATCTGCAAACGCTATTACCTAGCGAGGAAGTATCGCATTCACATTCATTTGAAGTGTAGACGAGGAATACACAACACTTCGCAAATCATGTTATATCTTACCATGAAACATAGAAATGAGATGCGATATCCCGTATTAAGAAGCATTAGAAAGCTATTGCTACGATACGTAGACATCTGCAAACGCTATTTCCTAGCGAGGAAGTATCGCATTCACATTCATCTGAAGTGTAGACGAGGAATACATAACACTTCGCAAATCATGTTATATCTTACAATGAAACATAGAAATGAGATGCGGTGTCGCGTTTTAAGGATCATATGAACTCTATTGCTACGATACGTAGACGTCTGCAATTGTTATTTCCTTGCAGGGAAGTGTCGCATTTACTTTCATTTGAATCGCAGACGAGGAATGCATAACACTTCGCAATGAATATTATATCTTATCATGAAACATAGATATGAGATGCAATATCTCGTTTTAAGAAGCGTTTGAACTCTATTGCTTCGATACGTAGACATCTGCAAACGCTATTTCCTTGCAAGGATGTGTCGCATTTACATTCACATGAAGTGTAGACGAGGAATACATAACACTTCGCAAATCATATTATATCTTACCATGAAACATAGAAATGAGATGCGATATCGCGTTTTAAGAATCATAAGAACTCTATTGCTACGATACGAAGACATCTGCAAACGCTATTTCCTTGCAAGGAGGTGTCGCATTTACATTCATTAGAAGTGTAGAGGAGGAATACATAACACTTCGCAAATCATATTATATCTTACCATGAAACATAGAAATGAGATGCGATATCGCGTTTTAAGAAGCATTAGAAAGCTATTGCTACGAAACGTAGACATCTGCAAACGCTATTTCCTAGCGAGGATGTATCGCATTCACATTCATTTGAAGTGTAGACGAGGAATACATAACACTTCGCAAATCATGTTATATCTTACCATGAAACATAGAAATGAGATGCGATATCGCGTTTTAAGAATCATATGAACTCTATTGCTACGATACCTAGACATCTGCAGACGCTATTTCCTAGCAAGGAAGTGTCGCATTTACATTCATTTGAAGTGTAGAGGAGGAATACATAACACTTCGCAAATCACATTACATCTTACCATGAAACATAGAAATGAGATGCGATATCGCGTTTTAAGAAGCATTAGAACTCTATTGCTACGATACCTAGACATCTGCAGACGCTACTTCCTAGCAAGGAAGTATCGCATTCACATTCATCTGATGTGTAGACGAGGAATACATAACACTTCGTAAATCATGTTATATCTTACAATGAAACATAGAAATGAGATGCGATGTCGCGTTTTAAGGATCATATGAACTCTATTGCTACGATACGTAGACGTCTGCAATTGTTATTTCCTTGCAGGGAAGTGTCGCATTTACTTTCATTTGAATCGCAGACGAGGAATGCATAACACTTCGCAATGAATATTATATCTTATCATGAAACATAGATATGAGATGCAATATCTCGTTTTAAGAAGCATTTGAACTCTATTGCTTCGATACGTAGACATCTGCAAACGCTATTTCCTTGCAAGGATGTGTCGCATTTACATTCACATGAAGTGTAGACGAGGAATACATAACACTTCGCAAATCATATTATATCTTACCATGAAACATAGAAATGAGGTGCGATATCGCGTTTTAAGAATCATAAGAACTCTATTGCTACGATACGTAGACATCTGCAAACGCTATTTCCTTGCAAGGAAGTGTCGCATTTACATTCATTTGAATCGTAGACGCGGAATGCATAACACTTCTCAATGAATATTATTTCTTATCATGAAACATAGATATGAGATGCAATATCTCGATTTAAGATGCATTTGAACTCTATTGCTTCGATACGTAGACATCTGCAAACGCTATTTCCTTGCAAGGAAGTGTCGCATTTACATTCATTTGAATCGTATACGAGGAATGCATAACACTTCGCAATGAATATTATATCTTATCATGAAACATAGATATGAGATGCAATATCTCGTTTTAAGAAGCATTTGAACTCTATTGCTGCGATACCTAGACATCTGCAGACGCTATTTCCTAGCAAGGAAGTGTCGCACTTACATTCATTTGAAGTGTAGACGAGGAATACATAACACTTCGCAAATCATATTATATCTTACCATGAAGCATAGAAATGAGGTGCGATATCGCGTTTTAAGAAGCATTAGAACACTATTGCTACGATAGGTAGACATTGGCAAACGCTATTTCCTGGCAAGGAAGTGTCGCATTTACATTCATTTGAAGTGTAGGGGAGGAATACATAACACTTCGCAAATCATATTACATCTTACCATGTAACATAGAAATGAGATGCTATATCGCGTTTTAAGAAGCATTAGAACTCTATTGCTACGATACCTAGACATCTGCAGACGCTATTTCCTAGCTAGGAAGTGTCGCATTTACATTCATTTGAAGTGTAGAGGAGGAATACATAACACTTCGCAAATCATATTACATCTTACCATGAAAGATAGAAATGAGATGCGATGTCGCGTTTTAAGGATCATATGAACTATATTGCTACGATACGTAGACGTCTGCAATTGTTATTTCCTTGCAGGGAAGTGTCGCATTTACTTTCATTTGAATCGCAGACGAGGAATGCATAACACTTCGCAATGAATATTATATCTTATCATGAAACATAGATATGAGATGCAATATCTCGTTTTAAGAAGCATTTGAACACTATTGCTTCGATACGTAGACATCTGCAAACGCTATTTCCTTGCAAGGATGTGTCGCATTTACATTCACATGAAGTGTAGACGAGGAATACATAACACTTCGCAAATCATATTATATCTTACCATGAAACATAGAAATGAGGTGCGATATCGCGTTTTAAGAATCATAAGAACTCTATTGCTACGATACGTAGACATCTGCAAACGCTATTTCCTTGCAAGGAAGTGTCGCATTTACATTCATTTGAATCGTAGACGCGGAATGCATAACACTTCTCAATGAATATTATTTCTTATCATGAAACATAGATATGAGATGCAATATCTCGATTTAAGATGCATTTGAACTCTATTGCTTCGATACGTAGACATCTGCAAACGCTATTTCCTTGCAAGGAAGTGTCGCATTTACATTCATTTGAATCGTATACGAGGAATGCATAACACTTCGCAATGAATATTATATCTTATCATGAAACATAGATATGAGATGCAATATCTCGTTTTAAGAAGCATTTGAACTCTATTGCTACGATACCTAGACATCTGCAGACGCTATTTCCTAGCAAGGAAGTGTCGCACTTACATTCATTTGAAGTGTAGACGAGGAATACATAACACTTCGCAAATCATATTATATCTTACCATGAAGCATAGAAATGAGGTGCGATATCGCGTTTTAAGAAGCATTAGAACACTATTGCTACGATAGGTAGACATTGGCAAACGCTATTTCCTGGCAAGGAAGTGTCGCATTTACATTCATTTGAAGTGTAGGGGAGGAATACATACCACTTCGCAAATCATATTACATCTTACCATGTAACATAGAAATGAGATGCGATATCGCGTTTTAAGAAGCATTAGAACTCTATTGCTACGATACCTAGACATCTGCAGACGCTATTTCCTAGCTAGGAAGTGTCGCATTTACATTCATTTGAAGTGTAGAGGAGGAATACATAACACTTCGCAAATCATATTACATCTTACCATGAAAGATAGAAATGAGATGCGATATCGCGTTTTAAGAATCATAAGAACTCTATTGCTACGATACGTAGACAACTGCAATCGCTATTTCCTTGCAAGAAAGTGTAGCATTTACATTCATTTGAATCGCATACGAGGAATGCATAACACTTCGCAATGAATATTATATCTTACCACGAAACATAGAAATGTGATGCGATATCGCGTTTTAAGAAGCATTCGAACTCTATCGCTACGATACCTAAACATCTGCAGAAGCTATTTCCTATCAAGGAAGTGTCGCATTTACATTCACTTGAAGTGTAGACGAGGAATGCATAACACTTCGCAAATCATTATATCTTTCCATGAAACATAGAAATGAGATGCGATATCGCGTTTTAAGAATCATATGAACTCTATTGCTACGATACGTAGACATCTGCAAACGCTATTTCCTAGCGAGGAAGTGTCGCATTCACATTCATTTGAAGTGTAGACGAGGAATACATGACACTTCGCAAATCATATTATATCTTACCATGAAACATAGAAATGAGATGCGATATCGCGTTTTAAGAATCATAAGAACTCTATTGCTACGATACGAAGACATCTGCAAACGCTATTTCCTAGCAAGGAAGTGTCGCATTTACATTCATTTGAAGTGTAGACGAGGAATACATAACACTTCGCAAATCATATTATATCTTACCATGAAACATAGAAACGAGATGCGATATCGCGTTTTAAGAAGCATTAGAAATCTATAGCTACGAAACGTAGACATCTGCAAACGCTATTTCCTTGCTAGGAAGTGTCGCATTTACACTCATTTGAATAGTAGACGAGGAATACATGACACTTCGCAAATCATATTATATCTTACCATGAAAGATAGAAATGAGATGCGATATCGCGTTTTAAGAATCATAAGAACTCTATTGCTGCGATACGTAGACAACTGCAATCGCTATTTCCTTGCAAGAAAGTGTCGCATTTACATTCATTTGAATCGCATACGAGGAAAGCATAACACTTCGCAATGAATATTATATCTTGTCATGAAACATAGATATGAGATGCAATATCTCGTTTTAAGAAGCATTTGAACTCTATTGCTTCGCTACGTAGACATCAGCAAACGCTATTTCCTTGCAAGGAAGTGTCGCATTTACATTCATTTGAAGTGTAGACGAGGAATACATAACACTTCGCAAATCATATTATATCTTACCATGAAACATAGAAATGAGATGTGATATCTCGTTTTAAGAAGCATTAGAACACTATTGCTACGATAGGTAGACAACTGCAAACGCTATTTCCTTGCAAGGAAGTGTCGCATTTACATTCATTTGAAGTGAAGAGGAGGAATACATAACACATCGCAAATCATATTATATCTTACCACGAAACATAGAAATGAGATGCGATATCGCGATTTGAGAAGCATTAGAAAGCTATTGCTACGATACGTAGACATCTGCAAACGCTATTACCTAGCGAGGAAGTATCGCATTCACATTCATTTGAAGTGTAGACGAGGAATACACAACACTTCGCAAATCATGTTATATCTTACCATGAAACATAGAAATGAGATGCGATATCCCGTATTAAGAAGCATTAGAAAGCTATTGCTACGATACGTAGACATCTGCAAACGCTATTTCCTAGCGAGGAAGTATCGCATTCACATTCATCTGAAGTGTAGACGAGGAATACATAACACTTCGCAAATCATGTTATATCTTACAATGAAACATAGAAATGAGATGCGGTGTCGCGTTTTAAGGATCATATGAACTCTATTGCTACGATACGTAGACGTCTGCAATTGTTATTTCCTTGCAGGGAAGTGTCGCATTTACTTTCATTTGAATCGCAGACGAGGAATGCATAACACTTCGCAATGAATATTATATCTTATCATGAAACATAGATATGAGATGCAATATCTCGTTTTAAGAAGCATTTGAACTCTATTGCTTCGATACGTAGACATCTGCAAACGCTATTTCCTTGCAAGGATGTGTCGCATTTACATTCACATGAAGTGTAGACGAGGAATACATAACACTTCGCAAATCATATTATATCTTACCATGAAACATAGAAATGAGATGCGATATCGCGTTTTAAGAATCATAAGAACTCTATTGCTACGATACGTAGACATCTGCAAACGCTATTTCCTTGCAAGGAAGTGTCGCATTTACATTCATTTGAATCGTAGACGCGGAATGCATAACACTTCTCAATGAATATTATTTCTTATCATGAAACATAGATATGAGATGCAATATCTCGTTTTAAGATGCATTTGAACTCTATTGCTTCGATACGTAGACATCTGCAAACGCTATTTCCTTGCAAGGAAGTGTCGCATTTACATTCATTTGAATCGTATACGAGGAATGCATAACACTTCGCAATGAATATTATATCTTATCATGAAACATAGATATGAGATGCAATATCTCGTTTTAAGAAGCATTTGAACTCTATTGCTACGATACCTAGACATCTGCAGACGCTATTTCCTAGCAAGGAAGTGTCGCACTTACATTCATTTGAAGTGTAGACGAGGAATACATAACACTTCGCAAATCATATTATATCTTACCATGAAGCATAGAAATGAGGTGCGATATCGCGTTTTAAGAATCATATGAACTCTATTGCTACGATACCTAGACATCTGCAGACGCTATTTCCTAGCAAGGAAGTGTCGCATTTACATTCATTTGAAGTGTAGAGGAGGAATACATAACACTTCGCAAATCACATTACATCTTACCATGAAACATAGAAATGAGATGCGATATCGCGTTTTAAGAAGCATTAGAACTCTATTGCTACGATACCTAGACATCTGCAGACGCTATTTCCTAGCAAGGAAGTGTCGCATTTACATTCATTTGAAGTGTAGAGGAGGAATACATAACACTTCGCAAATCACATTACATCTTACCATGAAACATAGAAATGAGATGCGATATCGCGTTTAAAGAAGCATTAGAACTCTATTGCTACGATACCTAGACATCTGCAGACGCTATTTCCTAGCAAGGAAGTGTCGCATTTACATTCATTTGAAGTGTAGACGAGGAATACATGACACTTCGCAAATCATATTATATCTTACCATGAAACATAGAAATGAGATGCGATATCGCGTTTTAAGAAGCATTAGAAATCTATTGCTACGATACGTAGACATTTGCAAACGCTATTTCCTAGCGAGGAAGTGTCGCATTCACATTCATTTGAAGTGTAGACGAGGAATACATAACACTTCGCAAATCATATTATATCTTACCATGAAACATAGAAATGAGAAAATGAAACGTAGAAATGAGATGCGATATCGCGTTTTAAGAAGCATTAGAACACTCTCGCTACGATACCTAGACATCTGCAGACGCTATTTCCTAGCAAGGAAGTGTCGCATTTACATTCATTTGAAGTGTAGACGAGGAATACATGACACTTCGCAAATCATATTATATCTTACCATGAAACATAGAAATGAGATGCGATATCGCGTTTTAAGAATCATAAGAACTCTATTGCTACGATACGTAGACATCTGCAAACGCTATTTCCTTGCAAGGAAGTGTCGCACTTACATTCATTTGAATCGTAGACGCGGAATGCATAACACTTCGCAATGAATATTATATATTATCACGAAACATAGATATGAGATGCAATATCTCGTTTTAAGAAGCATTTGAACTCTATTGCTACGATACCTAGACATCTGCAGACGCTATTTCCTAGCAAGGAAGTGTCGCATTTACATTCATTTGAAGTGTAGACGAGGAATACATGACACTTCGCAAATCATATTATATCTTACCATGAAACATAGAAATGAGATGCGATATCGCGTTTTAAGAAGCATTAGAACTCTATTGCTACGATAGCCGAACATCTGCAAACGCTATTTCCTTGCAAGGAAGTGTCGCATTTACATTCATTTGAAGTGCAGACGAGGAATACATGACACTTCGCAAATCATATTATATCTTACCATGAAACATAGAAATGAGATGCGATATCGCGGTTTAAGAAGCATTAGAAAGCTATTGCTACGATACGTAGACATCTGCAAACGCTATTTCCTAGCGAGGAAGTATCGCATTCACATTCATTTGAAGTGTAGACGAGGAATACATAACACTTCGCAAATCATATTATATCTTACCATGAAACATAGAAATGAGATGCGATATCTCGATTTAAGAAGCATTAGAACACTATCGCTACGATATCTAGACATCTGCAGACGCTATTTCCTAGCAAGGAAGTGTCGCATTTACAATCATTTGAAGTGTAGACGAGGAATACATAACACTTCGCAAATCATATTATATCTTGCCATGAAACATAGAAATGAGATGCGATATCGCGTTTTAAGAAGCATTAGAAATCTATTGCTACGATACGTAGACATCTGCAAACGCTACTTCCTAGCGAGGAAGTGTCGCATTAACATTCATTTGAAGTGTAGACGACGAATACATAACACTTCGCAAATCATATTATATCTTACCATGAAAGATAGAAATGAGATGCGATATCGCGTTTTAAGAATCATAAGAACTCTATTGCTACGATACGTAGACAACTGCAAATGCTATTTCCTTGCAAGGAAGTGTCGCATTTACATTCATTTGAATCGCATACGAGGAATGCATAACACTTCGCAATGAATATTATATCTTACCATGAAGCATAGAAATGAGATGCAATATCTCGTTTTAAGAAGCATTTGAACTCTATTGCTTCGATACGTAGACATCTGCAAACGCTATTTCCTAGCGAGGAAGTGTCGCATTCACATTCATTTGAAGTGTAGACGAGGAATACATAACACTTCGCAAATCATATTATATCTTACCATGAAACATAGAAATGAGATGCGATATCGCGTTTTAAGAAGCATTAGAAATCTATTGCTACGATACGTAGACATCTGCAAACGCTATTTCCTAGCGAGGAAGTATCGCATTCACATTCATTTGAAGTGTAGACGAGGAATACATAACACTTCGCAAATCATGTTATATCTTACCATGAAACATAGAAATGAGATGCGATATGGCGTTTTAAGAATCATATGAACTCTATTGCTACGATACGTAGACATCTGCAAACGCTATTTCCTAGCGAGGAAGTGTCGCATTCACATTCATTTGAAGTGTAGACGAGGAATACATGACACTTCGCAAATCATATTATATCTTACCATGAAACATAGAAATGAGGTGCGATATCGCGTTTTAAGAAGCATTAGAAAGCTATTGCTACGATACGTAGACATCTGCAAACGCTATTTCCTAGCGAGGAAGTATCGCATTCACATTCATTTGAAGTGTAGACGAGGAATACATGACACTTCGCAAATCATGTTATATCTTACCATGAAACATAGAAATGAGATGCGATATCGCGTTCTAAGAATCATATGAACTCTATTGCTACGATACGTAGACATCTGCAAACGCTATTTCCTTGCGAGGAAGTGTCACATTCACAATAATTTGAAGTGTAGACGAGGAATACATGACACTTCGCAGTGAATATTATATCTTATCATGAAACATAGATATGAGATGCAATATCTCGCTTTAAGAAGCATTTGAACTCTATTGCTTCGATACGTAGACATCTACAAACGCTATTTCCTAGCGAGGAAGTATCGCATTCACATTCATTTGAAGTGTAGACGAGGAATACATGACACTTCGCAAATCATATTATATCTTACCATGAAACATAGAAATGAGGTGCGATATCGCGTTTTAAGAAGCATTAGAAAGCTATTGCTACGATACGTAGACATCTGCAAACGCTATTTCCTTGCGAGGAAGTGTCGCATTCACAATCATTTGAAGTGTAGACGAGGAATACATGACACTTCGCAGTGAATATTATATCTTATCATGAAACATAGATATGAGATGCAATATCTCGTTTTAAGAAGCATTTGAACTCTATTGCTTCGATACGTAGACATCTGCAAACGCTATTTCCTAGCGAGGAAGTGTCGCATTCACATTCATTTGAAGTGTAGACGAGGAATACATAACACTTCGCAAATCATATTATATCTTACCATGAAACATAGAAATGAGATGCGATATCGCGTTTTAAGAAGCATTAGAAATCTATTGCTACGATACGTAGACATCTGCAAACGCTATTTCCTAGCGAGGAAGTATCGCATTCACATTCATTTGAAGTGTAGACGAGGAATACATAACACTTCGCAAATCATGTTATATCTTACCATGAAACATAGAAATGAGATGCGATATGGCGTTTTAAGAATCATATGAACTCTATTGCTACGATACGTAGACATCTGCAAACGCTATTTCCTAGCGAGGAAGTGTCGCATTCACATTCATTTGAAGTGTAGACGAGGAATACATGACACTTCGCAAATCATATTATATCTTACCATGAAACATAGAAATGAGGTGCGATATCGCGTTTTAAGAAGCATTAGAAAGCTATTGCTACGATACGTAGACATCTGCAAACGCTATTTCCTAGCGAGGAAGTATCGCATTCACATTCATTTGAAGTGTAGACGAGGAATACATGACACTTCGCAAATCATGTTATATCTTACCATGAAACATAGAAATGAGATGCGATATCGCGTTCTAAGAATCATATGAACTCTATTGCTACGATACGTAGACATCTGCAAACGCTATTTCCTTGCGAGGAAGTGTCACATTCACAATCATTTGAAGTGTAGACGAGGAATACATGACACTTCGCAGTGAATATTATATCTTATCATGAAACATAGATATGAGATGCAATATCTCGCTTTAAGAAGCATTTGAACTCTATTGCTTCGATACGTAGACATCTACAAACGCTATTTCCTAGCGAGGAAGTATCGCATTCACATTCATTTGAAGTGTAGACGAGGAATACATGACACTTCGCAAATCATATTATATCTTACCATGAAACATAGAAATGAGGTGCGATATCGCGTTTTAAGAAGCATTAGAAAGCTATTGCTACGATACGTAGACATCTGCAAACGCTATTTCCTTGCGAGGAAGTGTCGCATTCACAATCATTTGAAGTGTAGACGAGGAATACATGACACTTCGCAGTGAATATTATATCTTATCATGAAACATAGATATGAGATGCAATATCTCGTTTTAAGAAGCATTTGAACTCTATTGCTTCGATACGTAGACATCTGCAAACGCTATTTCCTAGCGAGGAAGTGTCGCATTCACATTCATTTGAAGTGTAGACGAGGAATACATAACACTTCGCAAATCATATTATATCTTACCATGAAACATAGAAATGAGATGCGATATCGCGTTTTAAGAAGCATTAGAAATCTATTGCTACGATACGTAGACATCTGCAACCGCTATTTCCTAGCGAGGAAGTATCGCATTCACATTCATTTGAAGTGTAGACGAGGAATACATAACACTTCGCAAATCATGTTATATCTTACCATGAAACATAGAAATGAGATGCGATATGGCGTTTTAAGAATCATATGAACTCTATTGCTACGATACGTAGACATCTGCAAACGCTATTTCCTAGCGAGGAAGTGTCGCATTCACATTCATTTGAAGTGTAGACGAGGAATACATGACACTTCGCAAATCATATTATATCTTACCATGAAACATAGAAATGAGGTGCGATATCGCGTTTTAAGAAGCATTAGAAAGCTATTGCTACGATACGTAGACATCTGCAAACGCTATTTCCTAGCGAGGAAGTATCGCATTCACATTCATTTGAAGTGTAGACGAGGAATACATGACACTTCGCAAATCATGTTATATCTTACCATGAAACATAGAAATGAGATGCGATATCGCGTTCTAAGAATCATATGAACTCTATTGCTACGATACGTAGACATCTGCAAACGCTATTTCCTTGCGAGGAAGTGTCACATTCACAATCATTTGAAGTGTAGACGAGGAATACATGACACTTCGCAGTGAATATTATATCTTATCATGAAACATAGATATGAGATGCAATATCTCGTTTTAAGAAGCATTTGAACTCTATTGCTTCGATACGTAGACATCTACAAACGCTATTTCCTAGCGAGGAAGTATCGCATTCACATTCATTTGAAGTGTAGACGAAGAATACATGACACTTCGCAAATCATATTATATCTTACCATGAAACATAGAAATGAGGTGCGATATCGCGTTTTAAGAAGCATTAGAAAGCTATTGCTACGATACGTAGACATCTGCAAACGCTATTTCCTTGCGAGGAAGTGTCGCATTCACAATCATTTGAAGTGTAGACGAGGAATACATGACACTTCGCAGTGAATATTATATCTTATCATGAAACATAGATATGAGATGCAATATCTCGTTTTAAGAAGCATTTGAACTCTATTGCTTCGATACGTAGACATCTGCAGACGCTATATCCTAGCAAGGAAGTGTCTCATTTACATTCATTTGAAGTGTAGACGAGGAATACATGACACTTCACAAATCATATTATATCTTACCATGAAACATAGAAATGAGATACGATATCGCATTTTAAGAACCATAAGAACTCCATTCCTACGATACGTAGACTTCTGCAAACGCTATTTCCTTGCAACTAAGTGTCGCATTTACATTCATTTGAATCGTAGACGAGGAATGCATAACACTTCGCAATGAATATTATATCTTATCATGAAACATAGATATGAGATGCAATATTTCGTTTTAAGGAGCATTTGAACTCTATTGCTTCGATACGTAGACATCAGCAAACGCTATTTCCTTGCAAGGAAGTGTCGCATTTACATTCATTTGAAGTGTTGACGAGGAATACATAACACTTCGCAAATCATATTATATCTTACCATGAAACATAGAAATGAGATGCGATATCGCGTTTTAAGAAGCATTAGAAATATATTGCAACGATACGTAGACATCTGGAAACGCTATTCCCTAGCAAGGAAGTGTCGTATTTACATCCTTTTGAAGTGAATACGAGGTATACATGACACTCCATAATGAATATTATATCTTATCATGAAACATAGCAGTGAGATGCGATATTGCGTTTTAAGAAGCATTAGAACTCTATTGCTACGACACGTAGACATCTGCAAACGCTATTTCCTAGCAAGGAGTAGTCGTATTTACATTCTTTTGCAGTGAATACTAGGTATACATGACACTTCGCAATGAATATTCTATCTTATCATGAAACATAGAAGTGAGTTGCGGTATCACGTTTTGAGAAGCATTAGAACCCTATTGCCTCGATGCGGAGATATCTGCAAACGCTATTTCCCAGCATGGAAGTGTCGCATTTACATTCTTTTGAAGTGAATACGAGGTATACATGACACTTCGCAATGAATATTATATCTTATCATGAAACATAGGTGTGAGATGCGATATCGCGTTTTAGGAAGCATTATAACTCCATTGCTACGATACGTAGACATCTGCAAACGCTATTTCCTAACATGGAAGTGCCGTATTTACATTCATTTGTAGGGAATACGAGGTATACATGACACTTCGCAATGAATATTATATCTTATCATGAAACATAGAAGTGAGATGAGATATCGCGTTTTAAGAATCATTAGAACTCTATTATTTCGACACGTAGTCATCTGGAAACGCTATTTCCTAGCAAGGAATTGTCGTATTTACATTCTTTTGAAGTGAATACGAGGTATACATGACACTCCATAATGAATATTATATCTTATCATGAAGCATAGAAGTGAGATGCGATATTGCGTTTTAAGAAGCATTGGAGCTCTATTGCTACGATACGTAGACATCTGCAAACGCTATTTCCTACAATGGAAGTGTCGCATTTCCATTCTTTTGAAGTGAATACGAGGTATACATGACACTTCGCAATGAATATTATATCTTATCATGAAGCATGAATGTGAGATGCGATATCGCGTTTTAAGAAGCATTAGAACCCCATTGCTACGATACGTATACATCTGCAAACTCTATTTCCAAGCATGGAAGATTCGCATTTACATTCTTTTGAAGTGAAAACGAGACATACATGACACTTCGCAATAAATATTATATCTTATCATGAAACATAGAAATGAGATGCGACATCTCGTTTTAAGAAGTATTAGAACTGTATTGTTTCCAAACGTAGTCATCTGGAAACGCTATTTTCTAGGAAGGAAGTGTCGCATTTACATCCTTTTGAAGTGAATACGAGATATACATGACACTTCGCAATGAATATTTTACCTTATCACGAAACATAGAAATGAGATACGATATCGTGATTTAAGAAGCACTAGAACTCCATTGCTACGACGCGTAGACATCTGCAAACGCTATTTAATAGCAAGGAAGTGTCGCATTAACATTCATATGATGTGCACACGAGGAATACATAAGACTTCGCAATGAATATTATATGTTGTCATGTAACATAGAAATGAGGAGCGATATCGCGTCTTAAGAAGCATTAGAACTCTATTGCTACGATGCGTAGACATCTGCAAACGCTATTTCCTAGCAAGGAAGTGTCGCATTTACATTCCTTTGAAGTGAATACGAGGTATACATAACACTCCACTTTGAATATTAAGTCATATCGTGAAACATAGAAATGAGATGCGATATCGCTATTTAAGAAGCATTTGAATTCTATTGCTTCGATACGTTGACATCTGGGGACGTAATTTCCTAAAAAAGTCGTGTCGCATTTACATTCATTTGAAATGTATACTAGGAGTACATAACAATTCGCAACGAATCTTATAACTTATCATGAGGCATAGGAAATGAGACGCGATATCGCGTTTTAAGAAGCATTAGTACCCTATTGCTTCGATACGTAGACATCTGCAAACGCTATTTCCTAGGAAGGAAGTGTCGCATTTACATTCATATGATGTGCACACGAGGAATACATAAGACTTCGCAATGAATATTATATGTTATCATGAAACATAGAAATGTGATGCGATATAGCGTTTTAAAAAGCGTTGGAACTCTATTCCTACGATACGTAGACATCTGTAAACGCTATTTAATAGCATGGAAGTGTCACATTTGAATTCTCTTGAGTGAATACAAGGTATACATGACACTTCGGAATGAATATTATATCTTGTCATGAAACATAGAAATGTATTGTTCGATATCGCGATTTAAGAAGCATTAGAACTCCATTGCATCGGTACGTATACATCTGCAAACGCTATTTCCTAGAAAGGAAGTGCCGCGTTTACATTCTCTTGTGAGGAATACGATGTATACATGACACTTCGCAATGAATATTATATCTTATGATGAAACATAGAAATGAGATGCGATATGGCGATTCAAGAAGCATTATAACTCTATTTCTTCGATACGTAGATATCTGCAAACCTTATTTCCTAGCAAGGAAGTGTCACATTTACATTCTTTTGATGTGAATACGAGGTGTCACGTCCGGCGAAACTATTTTCCGTTGCTCCGGAGTCTTTACGACACGAGCCTATTTTTCGATAATTCGGTCCGCGGGAACGCATTAAGACCGGGTCCGACAATTTCGGCTGACGCGACACTAGCGAAAACACTCGCGATAATAAGGGAATGACCCTACCTTTCGATGACTTCTCTCTTGATTTGTACGTAGAAACGGCGTGGAAGATCGTTCGCTGGGATCGTAGCGGATTTCGTTCTGTTGGCTGCTACGGAAATCTCGATCAGTCGCCAGCGAAGAGGAGGACGGCGGTCGGAATTCAGCGATGATGCTGAATGTGGCAGAATCGGCGTGATGTGTCGTGGTGTCTGGATCGGAAGCGTCGACGGTCGCTTCGAAAAGCGGCTTCTGGACTGGTGTGGAGGCAGGTCGCTGTTCCCGGAATTGGAAAAGACCCCATTCAGGTGATGGGCTGCGGCTATGTCTTCCTGCAGGACGGAATCATCGGTGCGAGGGAGATAGGGCTTCCCGTCCTTGGTGCGGGCGAGACAGGTATACTCGGTGGTGCGAGTGAGACACTGGTGCCCGGTACGAGCGAGACAGATATACTCGGCGATGCGAGTGAGGCAGCGGAACTCGGTGTGAGTGAGCGCGTGCAGGTATGCGCGCGCGAACACTTCCAGTTGCTGGTTCTGCAGGCGAGTTTGGCTGGTTGCATGCGTCCAGGGGTTGACGCTAGGGGGTGCGAGGAGGTTCCTTTCTAGTAAATTCAGTTCCCAGATATCTCTGTATCGAAGCTATAGAGTACTAATGCCCCTTAAAACGCCATATCGCATCTCATTTCTATGTTTCGTGATAAGATATAATATTCATTGCGAAGTGTTATGTATTCCTCGTCTGCATTTCAAATGATTGTAAATGCGACACTTCCTTTCTAGGAAATAGCGTTTGCAGATGGCTACGTATAGTAGCAATAGTGTCCTCGTGCTTCTTAAATCGCGATATCGCATCTCATTTCTATCTTTCATGATGAGATATAATATTCATTGTTTAGTGTTATGTATACTTCGTATTCACTTCAAAAGAATGTAAATGCGACACTTGCATGCTTGGAAACAGAGTTTGCAAATGTCTACGTATCGTAGCAATAGATTTCTAATGCATCTTATATCGCGATATCGCATCCCATTTCTATGTTTCATGATAAGATATAATATCCATTGCGAAGTGCCACTTATACCTCGAATTCACTTCAGGTGAATGTAAATGCGACACTTCCATCCCACGAAATAGCGTTTGCAGATATCTACGTATCATAGCAACAGAGTTCTAATGCTTCTTAAAACGCGATATCGAATCTCATTTCTATGTTTCATGATAAGATATGATATTCATTGCGAAGCGTCACTTATATCTCGCACAAACTTCATATTAATGTAAATGCGACACTCCCTTTCTATAGGAAATATCATTTGCAAATGTTTACGTATCGGGGCAATAGAGTTCTGACGCTTCTTATAAGGCGATATCGCATCTCATTTCAATGTTTCATGATAAGATACAATATTCATTGCGAAATGTCACTTATACCTCGTATACACTTCAAATGAATGTAAATGCGACACTTGTTTGCTAGGAAATGGCGTTTGCAGGTATCTACGTATCGTAGTAATAGTGTTCTAATGCTTCTTAAAACGCGAAATCGCATCGCATTTCTATGTATCGTGATAAGGTATAATATTCATTGTGGAGTGTTATGTATACCTCGAATTCACATCTAAAGAATGTAAATGCGAAACTTCCTTCCTGGGAAATAGCGTTTCCAGATATCTACGTATAGTAGCACTAAAGTTCTAGCGCTTCATAAAACGCGATATCGCATCTCACTTCTATGTTTCATGATGAGGTACAATATCCGTTGTGAAGTGTCATGTATACCTCGTATTCACTTCAAGTAAATGTGAATGCGACTCTTCCTTGCTGGGAAATAACAATTGCAGATGTCTACGTATCGAAGCAATAGAGTTCTAATGTTTCTTAAATCGCGATATCGCATCTAATTTCTATGTTTCGTGATAAGGTATAATACTCATTGTAGAGTGATATGTATACCTCGTATTCACTTGAAAAGAATGTAAATGCGACACTTGCATGCTAGGAAATAGCGTTGGCATATGTCTACGTATCGTAGCAATAGAGTTCTAATGCATCTTTAAACGAGATGTCGCATCTCGTTTCTCTGTTTCATGATAAGATATAATATTCATTGCGAAGTGTCATGTATAGCTCGTATTCACTTCAAAAGAATGTAAATCCGACACTTCCTTGCTAGGAAATGGCGTATTCAGATGTCTACGTATCGTAGCATTAGAGTTCTAATGCTACTTATATCGCGATATCGCATCTCATTTCTATGCTTCATGATAAGATATAATTTTCAATGCGAAGTGTCATGCATACCTCGTATTCACTCCATACGAATGTAAATGCGACACTTCCTTGCTGGGAAATAGCGTATTCAGATGTATACGTATCGTAGCAGTAGAGTTCTAATGCTACTTAAATCGCGATATCGCATCTCATTTCTATATTTCGTGATAAGATATAATATTCATTGCGAAGTGTCATGTGTACCTCGTATTCATTTCAAAAGAATGTAAATGCGACTATTGATTGCTAGGAAAATGCGTTTGCAGATGTCTACGTATCGTAGCAAAAGAGTTCTAATACTTCTTAAAACGAGATGTCGCATTTCATTTCTATGTTTCGTGATAAGATATGATATTCATTTCGAAGTGTTATGTATACCTCGTATTCACTCCAAACAAATGTAAATGCGACACTTCCTTGCTAGGAAATAGCGTTTGCAGATGTCTCCGCATCGAGGCCACAGAGTTCTAATGTTTCTTAAAACGTCATATCGCAACTCACTTCTATGTTTCATGATAAGATATAATATTCATTGCGAAGTGTCATGTATAACTCGTATTCACCTCAAAAGAATGTAAATGCGACACTTCCATGCAAGGAAATAGCGTCTGCAGATTTCTACGCGTTGAGGCAATAGAGTTCTAATGCTTCTCAAGACGCAATATCGCACCTTACTGCTATGCTTCATGATAAGATATAATATTCATTGCGAAATGTCATGTATACCTCGTATTCACTTCAAAAGAATGTAAATGCGACTACTCCTTGCTAGGAAATAGCGTTTGCAGATGCCTACGCATCGTAGCAATAGAGTTGTAGTGCTTCTCAAAACGCGATATCGCATCTCATTTCTATGCTTCATGATAAGATATAATTTTCATTGCGAAGTGTCATACATATCTCGTATTCACTCCATACGAATGTAAATGCGACACTTCCTTGCTGGGAAATAGCGTATTCAGATGTCTACGTATCGTAGCAATAGAGTTCTAATGCTTCTTAGATCGCGATATCGCATCTCATATCTATGATTCGTGATAAGTTAGAATTTCCATTCCGAAGTGTCATGTATACCTCGAATTCATTTCAAAAGAATGTAAATGCGACACTTCCATGCTAGGAAATAGCGTTTGCTGATATCTCCGCATCGAGGCAATAGCGTTCTAATGCATCTTAAAACGCGATATCGCATCTCTCTTCTATGTCTTATGATAAGATAGAATATTCATTGGGAAGTGTCATGTATACCTCGTATTCACTTCAAAAGAATGTGAATACGACTACTCCTTGCTAGGAAATAGCGTTTGCAGATGTCTACGTATCGTAGCAATAGCGTTCTAATGCTTCACAAAAAGCCATATCGCATCTCATTTCCATGTTTCGTGATAAGATATAATATTCATTGCGAAGTGTTATGTATACCTCGTATTCACAATAAAAGAATGTAAATGCGACGTTTCCATCCTAGGAAATAGCGTTTGCATATGTCTACGTATCGTAGCAAAAGAGTCCTAATGCTTCTTAAAACGAGATGTCGCATTCTATTTCTATGTTTCGTGATAAGATATAATATTCATTGCGAAGTGTTATGTATACCTCGTATTTACTCCAAACGAATGTAAATGCGACACTTCCTTGCTAGGAAACAGCGTATTCAGATGTCTACGTATCGTAGCAATAAAGTTCTAATGCTACTTAAATCGCAATATCGCATCTCTCTTCTATGTCTCATGATAAGATATAATATTCATTACGAAGTGTCATGTATACCTCGAATACACTTCAAAAGAATGTAATTGCGACACTTCCATGCTAGGAAATAGAGTTTGCAGATATCTCCGCATCGAGGCAATTGCTTCTTAAGACGCGATATCGCATCTCACTTCTATGTTTCATGATAAGACAGAATATTCATTGCGAAGTGTCATGTATACCTCGTATTCACTTCAAAAGAATGTAAATACGACTACTCCTTGCTAGGAAATAGCGTTTGCAGATGTCTACGTATCGTAGCAATAGCGTTCTAATGCTTCACAAAAAGCCATAACGCATCTCATTTCCATGTTTCGTGATAAGATATAATATTCATTGCGAAGTGTCATGTATACCTCGCATTCACTTCAAAAGAATGTAAATGCGACTATTGCTTGCTAGGAAATAGCGTTTGCAGATGTCTACGTATCGTAGCAATAGAGTTCTAATGCTACTTAAATCGCGATAGCGCATCTCATTTATATGTTTCGTGATAAGATATAATATTCATCGCGAAGTGTCATGTATACCTCGTATTCACTTCAAAAGAATGTAAATGCGACGTTTCCATCATTGGGAATATCGTTTGCAGATGTCTACGTATCGTAGCAATAGTGTTCTAATGCTACTTAAATCGTGATATCGCATTTCATTTATATGTTTCGTGATAAGATATAATATTCATCGCGAAGTGTCATGTATACCTCGTATTCACTTCAAAAGAATGTAAATGCGACGTTTCCATCCTTGGGAATATCGTTTGCAGATGTCTACGTATCGTAGCAATAGAGTTCTAATGCCACTTAAATCGCGATATCGCTTCTCATTTCTGTTTTTCGTGATAAGATGTAATATTCATTGCGAAGTGTCTTGTATACCTCGTATTCACTCCAAACGAATGTAAATGCGACACTTCCTTGCTAGGAAATAGCGTATTCAGATGTCTACGTATCGTAGCAATAGAGTTCTAATGCTACTTAAATCGCGATATCGCATCTCATTTCTATATTTCGTGATAGGATATAATATTCATTGCGAAGTGTCATGTATACCTTGTATTCACTTCAAAAGAATGTAAATGCGACTATTGCTTGCTAGGAAATAGCGTTTGCAGATGTCTACGTATCGTAGCAATAGAGTTCTAATGCTACTTAAATCGCGATAGCGCATCTCATTTATATGCTTCGTGATAAGATATAATATTCATTGCGAAGTGTCATGTATACCTCGTATTCACTTCAAAAGAATGTAAATGGGACGTTTCCATCCTTGGGAATATCGTTTGCAGATGTCTACATATCGTAGCAATAGAGTTCTAATGCTACTTAAATCTCGATATCGCTTCTCATTTCTGTGCTTCATGATAAGATGTAATATTCATTGCGAAGTGTCATGTATACCTCGTATTCACTACAAACGAATGTAAATGCGACACTTCCTTCCTAGGAAATAGCGTATTCAGATGTCTACGTATAGTAGCAATAGAGTTCTAATGCTACTTAAATCGCGATATCGCATCTCATTTCTATATTTCGTGATAGGATATAATATTCATTGCGAAGTGTCATGTATACCTTGTATTCACTTCAAAAGAATGTAAATGCGACTATTGCTTGCTAGGAAATAGCGTTTGCAGATGTCTACGTATCGTAGCAATAGAGTTCTAATGCTACTTAAATCGCGATAGCGCATCTCATTTATATGTTTCGTGATAAGATATAATATTCATTGCGAAGTGTCATGTATACCTCGTATTCACTTCAAAATAATGTAAATGCGACTATTGCTTGCTAGGAAATAGCGTTTGCAGATGTCTGCGTATCGTAGCAATAGAGTTCTAATGCTACATAAATCGCGATATCGCATCCCATTTATATGTTTCGTGATAAGATATAATATTCATCGCGATGTGTCATGTATACCTCGTATTCACTTCAAAAGAATGTAAATGCGACGTTTCCATCATTGGGAATATCGTTTGCAGACGTCTACGTATCGTAGTAATAGAGTTCTAATGCTACTTAAATCGTGATATCGCATTTCATTTATATGTTTCGTGATAAGATATAATATTCATTGCGAAGTGTCATGTATACCTCGTATTCACTTCAAAAGAATGTAAATGCGACTATTCCTTGCTAGGAAATAGCGTTTGCAGATGCCTACGTATCGTAGCAATAGAGTTGTAGTGCTTCTCAGAACGCGATGTCGCATCTCACTTCTATGTTTCATGATAAGATACAATATTCATTGCGAAGTGTCATGTATACCTCCTATTCACTTCAAAAGAATGTAAATGCGACTATTGCTTGCTAGGAAATAGCGTTTGCAGATGTGTACGTATCGTAGCAATAGAGTTCTAATGCTACATAAATCGCGATATCGCATCTCATTTATATGCTTCGTAATAAGATATAATATTCATCGCGAAGTGTCATGTATACCTCGTATTCGCTACAAAAGAATGTAAATGCGACGTTTCCATCATTAGGAATATCGTTTGCAGATGTCTACGTATCGTAGCAATATAGTTCTAATGCTACATAAATCGCGATATTGCATCTCATTTATATGTTTCGTGATAAGATATACTATTCATTGCGAAGTGTCATGTATACCTCGTATTCACTTCAAAAGAATGTAAATGCGACGTTTCCATCCTTAGGAATATCGTTTGCAGATGTCTACTTATCGTAGCAAGGGGATCCTAATGCTTCCTAAAACGAGATGTCGCATTTCATTTATATGTTTCTTAATAAGATATAATATTCAGTGCGAAGTGTCATGTATACCTCGTATTCACTTCAAAAGAATGTGAATGCGGCTATTCCTTTCTAGGAAATAGCGTCTGCAGATGTCTACGCGTCGAGGCAATAGAGTTCTATTGCTTCTCAAAACGCGATATCGCATCTCACTTCTATGTTTCATGATAAGATACAATATTCATTGCGAAGTGTCATGTATACCTTCTATTCACTTCAAAAGAATGTAAGTGCGACTATTGCTTGCTAGGAAATAGCGTTTGCAAATGTCTACGTATCGTAGCAATAGAGTTCTAATGCTACATAAATCGCGATATCGCATCTCATTTATATGTTTCGTGATAAGATATAATATTCATCGCGAAGTGTCATGTATACCTCGTATTCACTTCAAAAGAATGTAAATGCGACGTTTCCATCATTGGGAATATCGTTTGCAGATGTCTACGTATCGTAGCAATAGTGTTCTAATGCTACTTAAATCGTGATATCGCATTTCATTTATATGTTTCGTGATAAGATATAATATTCATCGCGAAGTGTCATGTATACCTCGTATTCACTTCAAAAGAATGTAAATGCGACGTTTCCATCATTGGGAATATCGTTTGCAGATGTCTACGTATCGTAGCAATAGAGTTCTAATGCTACTTAAATCGTGATATCGCATTTCATTTATATGTTTCGTGATAAGATATAATATTCATTGCGAAGTGTCATGTGTACCTTCTATTCACTTCAAAAGAATGTAAATGCGACTATTGCTTGCTAGGAAATAGCGTTTGCAAATGTCTACGTATCGTAGCAATAGAGTTCTAATGCTACATAAATCGCGATATCGCATCTCATTTATATGTTTCGTGATAAGATATAATATTCATCGCGAAGTGTCATGTATACCTCGTATTCACATCAAAAGAATGTAAATGCGACGTTTCCATCATTGGGAATATTGTTTGCAGATGTCTACGTATCGTAGCAATAGAGTTCTAATGCTACTCAAAACGCGATATCGCATCTCACTTCTATGTTTCATGATAAGATATAATATTCATTGCGAAGTGTCATGTATACCTCGTATTCACTTCAAAAGAAAGTAAATGCGACTACTACTTGCTAGGTAAGAGCGTTTGCAGATGCCTACGTATCGTTGCAATAGAGTTGTAGTGCTTCTCAAACCGCGATGTCGTATCTCATTTCTATATTTCGTGATAAGATATAATATTCATTTCGAAGTGTCATGTATACCTCGTATTCACTTCAAAAGAATGTAAATGCGACGTTTCCATCCTTGGGAATATTGTTTGCAGATGTCTACTTATCGTAGCAAATGGGTCCTAATGCTTCTTAAAGCGAGATGTCGCATTTCATTTCTATGTTTCGTGATAAGATATAATATTCATTGCGAAATGTCATGTATACCTCATATTCACTACACACGAATGTAAATGCGACACTTCCTTGCTAGGAAATTGCGTATTCAGATGTCTACGTATCGTAGCAATAGATTTCTAATGCTACTTAAATCGCGATATCGCATCTCATTTCTATGCTTCATGATAAGACACTATATTCATTGCGAAGTGTTATGTATACCTCGTCTACACTTCAAAAGAATGTAAATGCCACACACCCTTGCTAGGAAATGCGTTTCGAGATGTCCACGTATCGATGCAATAGAGTTCTTATGCTTCATAATACGCGATACGGCATTTCATTTCTATGTTTCATTATAAGATATCATATTCATTGCGAAGTGTTATGTATTTATGCAGTTATTTGTTATTCACTTATTGCTCAAACGACAAAGATTCTGACCACTTCAAAATGGTTGACTTTCATCAATTTTCTTAAAAATTGAAATACTGCCCAACTGCTTGCATTAAAGACTGTAATTAAAGCTTTCGAAACATTTTACCTTTTATAGATGAATTCTGGAATTGAAATTGAATGTTTGACTTTTCTAGCTCCTGTTTAGACATCTTTCTATTGGAATGTTCAAGTATTTTTCATATTCGTAATTATTGAAAATGTTTTACTTGATTGTTTTATTTAATATTTAGAATTTTCTGAGAAATATTTTTTATCGTAATGAACTATATAATTGCAATTATAATTCTTTATGAAGTAATAATAACAGAAAGGTATGTATCCATTCTTGTAGTTTTGTAAAGAGTATTTAATCTTACTATCTAAAATGAAACATTGAGATCTGTTTACAATCTAATGGAATTTAATTACCTTTTGATTCAAATTCACAATGATAATCTTCCATAGTTCAACAATTTTGTGAGCTGTCCTCAGGAATCCGCAGCTCAGTACTTATAAAATGAACGACACAAAGAACAGCCTAACCAAACGTATTCGAACCGATTTTTCAATACTAATCTTATCATGTTTAACTTATGCTGCAAACTATTGAAATGCCCTTCGAAAAGTGTTTATTCACAGTGAAGTAAACGATAAGTATTACGCCTTCCACCACTGTTTACAATACGTATGTTTCATTTACTATCAAAACCGTGAGTATTATCGCCTTTCTTTACTTTTTGTAACCTTCAATGCCTTCATGTTACAGATCGTTAAACTTGCTTTAAAATGCTCTATCGTATTACGGAAGAATGGACATACCAATTCATTTTAAAAAATGAAGGTAACCTTCATATGTCCAACATAACTCCACTTACAAAAAAACTATTTTCATCAACGGATGGCCCCTTTGTACTATGCAATTTTATATTAGCAAAAACTTCTATGAAACTTATAGTTTCGTGGATATCTGAGGTGCTAATTATTACTGCCCCACCCTGTATATTGTTATGGATGTGTCCAACAAGGCAACGATGAACAGAGTTAAATTTAATATTATGATGTTTATTATTTTACTTATAGTATATTTGTTTTTCTGGAATTTTGCCAAAAAACAATGTTCACGATGTCGACAGATGACTATATTTACTATAGGCTCGCTCACCTCCCCCTGCTTCGGTTAGACTAGCTCGCAGATCACCACCCATGCGAGAAGCGCGACACGGACCATTGCGACCCATAAGACGCCTCTTCGGCGGATAATAAGACCGCAGGTTCGCGAAAGGACTGTGCCCCGAGGTGGCGTGACGGGCTCGACGGTGGAGGAGTCGGGAAGTGAGCAAGAAGAGACCCTGAAGCCCGAAGGATACGATCCAGAGCTCTGCAACGATAAGACCGTTGCCATAGTCCATGGAGACAAACAGGATGGTTCTCGGGTGTGAGAAGGACCTCTACCCCTCCCCTGAGCCCATGGAGAGGATAACTCAAGATGCGCAGCGGAATTGCAGGTGAGCCGTGGAAAGCGCGGCGCGCTACACGCGCCGCAGTTCAAATAATCCAGAGGACCCCCTCTAGACACACCAGAGGGGGCGATCAGGGAAGATCGCCGAAATCCACCGATCGATGCCCCGAACAATACCGATGCGTATGGCCCTACCCCATCAAGGAGCCCTAAGGAGGGTCTAAGGGGATCCGAAGACCCCCAGCAAACCTATATAATGAGCTGGCCAGCACGAAGAAAGCCTCTTATTCTTCTGAACGACTTAGCGACTATTTAGCGAGCAACCGAGCAAGCGATTATACGGAGCGATTCGGAGGAGAGAGAGAGAGAGAGAGAGAGAGAGAGAGAGAGAGAGGTAGACGGACTGAACGAGATCCATACTTGTTGGAAACGAGAACGTGAGTCCTTATACGCTAAAGCGTCCCATTTGTTCCCTGCCGCAATTGTGATATCGCGTACTGTAATTTGTATTGTATAACGGGTGGTGATCCCCGGTCATTCGCGGCGTGTCGTATACCCTTTTGTAATACCGCGTCGAGGCAATCTAGAAAGAAGCCGTGAGTTCAGTATCCCGCAACCCTAATTTGCGCACTCGGCTAGAAGCAGTCGAGCGAAAGAGTATTTCGAAATTTCGAGGGTTATCTTGCACCGGGTTTCCCCGGGTTGCGTGGTTTAATAGTTTTTGCTACTTCTTGAGTAGCTGGCGCCCAAAAAGTCCCAGCCTCGCAGCTTCGAAATACTTGCTGGATAGGAAATTTATTGCTCTGTACTTCGCGTTGCCGAAGCACGCGGATATTCTGTACCCCGATATAACCCCGGACTAAACTTCTGGATACCCCGTTATTATTGGTTCTATATACCCTTTTCTTACGGATTGTAACGGGAAAAACCGTCACAGTACATAATTATACATGACTGCATAAAAAGGATGTCATATACTTTTATAGTCAATGCGATATAAGAATATAAAACGATGAACTATCCACTCCCATCAGGAGTAAAAACAATGTTTGGTACGCAAAGTTCATTGCAAAATATAATCAAGCAGTTAATATATCAAATCACTGCACACAATAAATCACTGAATGTATAATGATATGAATAGTAAGAAAAACATATTTACCTGTTACATGTTTATAAATTCAAATTTAAAAGTCGAAATCACATTTAATATATTATTGTTTAACAAGGTGATTTAATGTTGTTTCAAATAGGCGTGCAGAACTAGGTCGTACTTCTGTCAATGTAATTTCATTCGAAAAATACAAAGGATAAGAGGAAATATTCTCCAATATATAACATATATAAATCAACGGATGCAAGAGAGAACACTCGATCTCGGTGTAACGAGACCGGGGCGTCATCCTGCAGTAATCGTATAACGCCTGTTCCGAGATGGTGTAGAGAGTGAATGTGGAGGGTGAAAAGCATAAAATAATAACAGTGTAACTAAAGAGAAAGAGAATATGTGGAAGCATTGCATTTATTAAGAGGAAATCCTAGAAATATCAAACAACAGATTATATACCATACTGTAAGGGTAACGTACAACGAAATAGACGATAGAGAAACTTAAAAAGAAAATAATAATTTAGATTGAGCGAATCAATATCACTGATCCCGGCAAGCTTAATGGAAAACGCATAACGATGAATCGGTTAGAGTATAAGATAGATGTTGGTCGCGGTTTGAGTGGCCCTGGGAATCCTTTGCCCGCATCAGGGCAGGCAGTAGAATGGTGGAGAGCCTGCCCTCCTGTTGCTTAGATCTATAGAATTCACATTCTATTGTAGAGTAGAAGCAGATAATTATAATGCTTTTCATAGAAGATTACAGTTTACTTCATTCGAAACGTTGAAATGAGATGAGTCATGGCATTGTATAATGCATTAGTACTCTATTGTCTCGACATGTAGACACTACGAAGGGCAATCATGTTGCATGGAGCTGTAGAATTTACATTCTTATGAAGTCTTAAAGCAGATAAGCATAGAGCTATGCATAAGAGATTACAGCATTCTTACTTTGAAACGATGAAATGGGATGCGCGAGCGCATTGCATGGAGAATTCTAGCTCGATTGCTTTAACAGACAGACACTACGGAGCGCCATGCCGTTGCATGGAATTATATAGTTCACATTCTATTGAAGACCTCTAACAGTTAAGCACAATGTTATGGATATGTGATTACAGATTCTTTGCATTGAAACGTTGAAATGAGATGCGACATCGCGCTGATTGAAATATTGGAAATGTCTTGCTTGGACACGTAGAGATCTGGAAACGATATTCTGTTGCAAGTAAGTATAGGATTGACATCCTTCTAAGGTCTAGATGCAGACAAATGTAACATATTGCATAGAACATTGCAATTTACCATGAATCATTGAAATGACATGCGACATCGTGTTGAATGAAGCAATAGAACTCTATTGCTCCGATAAGTAAACAAATGGAAACGCTATTTCCTAGCAAGGAAGTGTCGCATTTACATTTATTTATGGTGTAAACAAGGTATACATAACACTTCGCAATGACTATTATATATTATCATGAAACATAGAAATGAGATGCGGTATCGCGATTTAAGAAGCACTAGAACTCTATTGCTTCGATACGTAGACATCTGCAGGACCCTAACTCCCAGCAAGGAAGTGTGGCATTTACATTCTTTTGAAGTGTAGGCGAGGTATACATAACACTTCGCAATGAATATTACAAATTATCGTGAAACATAGAAATAGGATGCCATGTCGCGTTTTAAGAAGAAATAGAACTCTCTTGCTTCGATTCGTAGACATCTCGAAAAGCTATTTCCCAGCAAGGAAGTGTGGCATTTACTTTCATTCGGAGTATAGACGAGGTATACATAATACTTCGCAATGAATATTATATCTTATCATGAAACATAGCAATGAGATGCGATATCCCGTTTTAAGAGGCATTAGAACTCTATTGCTTCGATACGTAGACATCTGCAAATGCTACTTCCTAGTAAGGAAGTGTCGCATTTACATTCTTTTGAAGTGAATACGAGGTATGCATGACACTTCGCAATGAACACTATATCCTATCATGTAACATAGAAGTGAGATGCGATATCGCTATTTAAGAAGCATTAGAACTCTATTGTTTCGATACGGAGACATCTCCAAACGCTATTTCCTTGCAAGGAAGTGTCGCATTTACATTCTTCTGAATTGAATACGAGGTATACATGACACTTCGCAATGAATAGTATATCTTGTCATAAAACATAGAAAAAAGATGCGATATCGCGTCTTGAGAAGCACTAGAACTGTATTGCTACCATACGGAGACATCTGCAAACGCTACTTCCAAGCAAGGAAGTGTGGCATTTACATTATTTCGAAGTGAATACGAGGTATACATAACACTGCACAATGAATATTATATCTTATCATGAAACATAGAAATGAAATGCGATATCCCTATTTAAGAAGCATTAGAACTCTATTGCTTCGATACGTAGACATCTGCAAACGCTATTTCCTAGTATGGAAGTGTCGCATTTACATTCCTTTGAAGTGAATACGAGGTATGCATAACACTCCACAATAAATATTTCACCTTATCGTGAAACATAGAAATAAGTAGCGATATCGCGTTTTACGAAGCACTAGAACTCTATTCCTACCATACGTAGACATCTGCAAACGCTATTTCCTACCAAGGAAGTGTCGCATTTACATTCTTTTGAAGAGAATACGCGGTATACGTGACACTTCGCAATGAATATTACATCTTATCACGAAACATAGGAATGAGATGCGATAACGCGATTTAAGAAGCATTAGATAACTTTTGCTACGATACGCAGACATCTGCAAACGCTATTTAATAGCAAGGAAGTGTCGCATTTACATTCTTTTGAAGTGAATACGAGGTATACATAACACTCCACAATGAATATTTCACCTTATCATGAAACATAGAAATAAGTAGCGATATCGCGTTCTAAGAAGCACTAGAACTCTATTGCTACGATACGTAGACATCTGCAAACGCTATTTCCTACCAAGGAAGTGTCGCATTTACACTCTTTTGAAGTGAATACGCGGTATACGTGACACTTCGCAATGAATATTACATCTTATCACGAAACATAGGAATGAGATGCGATAACGCGATTTAAGAAGCATTAGAAAACTTTTGCTACGATACGCAGACATCTGCAAACGCTATTTAATAGCAAGGAAGTGTGGCATTTACATTCTTTTGAAGTGAATACGAGGTATACATAACACTCCACAATGAATATTTCACCTTATCATGAAACATAGAAATAAGTAGCGATATTGTGTTCTAAGAAGCACTAGAACTCTATTGCTACGATACGTAGACATCTGCAAACGCTATTTCCTACCAAGGAAGTGTCGCATTTACATTCTTTTGAAGTGAATGCGCGGTATACGTGACACTTCGCAATGAATATTACATCTTATCACGAAACATAGGAATGAGATGCGATAACGCGATTTAAGAAGCATTAGAAAACTTTTGCTACGATACGCAGACATCTGCAAACACTATTTAATAGCAAGGAAGTGTCGCATTTACATTCTTTTGAAGTGAATACGAGGTATACATAACACTCCACAATGAATATTTCACCTTATCATGAAACATAGAAATAAGTAGCGATATCGCGTTCTAAGAAGCACTAGAACTCTATTGCTACGATACGTAGACATCTGCAAACGCTATTTCCTACCAAGGAAGTGTCGCATTTACACTCTTTTGAAGTGAATACGCGGTATACGTGACACTTCGCAATGAATATTACATCTTATCACGAAACATAGGAATGAGATGCGATAACGCGATTTAAGAAGCATTAGAAAACTTTTGCTACGATACGCAGACATCTGCAAACGCTATTTAATAGCAAGGAAGTGTCGCATTTACATTCTTTTGAAGTGAATACGAGGTATACATAACACTCCACACTGAATATTTCACCTTATCGTGAAACATAGGAATGAGTTGCCATATCGCGTTCTGAGAAGCATTAGAACACTATTGCTTCGATACGTAGACATCTGCAAACGCTATTTCCTAGCAAGGAGAGTCGCATTTACATTCTTTTGAAGTGAATACGAGATATACATGACACTTCGCAATGAGAATTATATCTTATCATGAAACATAGGAATGAGATGCGTTATCGCGTTTTGAGAAGCATTGGAGCCCTACTGATTCCATACGTAGGGGTCTAGAAACACTATTCCGTAGCAATGTAGTTGTTTGTCATGATAGGATGTAAATCAATGCAACCCGTAACGTATATCTCGCCAATACTTCAAGAGAATGTTAATCACACACATACTTGCGACGAAATAGCGTTTCCAGATGTCTACGTATCGAAGAAATAGAGTTCAAATGCATCTTAAAACGCGATATCGCATCTCATTTCAATGTCGCATGATAAGATATATTATTCATTGCGAAGTGTCATGTATACCTCGCAGACACTTCAAATGAATGTAAATGAAACATTTCCTTGCCAGGAAATAGCGTTCGCAGATGTCTACGGATTGTACCAATAGGGTTCTATTGCTTTTTAAAACGCGATATCGCATCTCAATTCTAAGTTTCATTATAAGATATAATATGCATTGTGGTGTGTGATGTATACCTCGTATTCACTTCAAAAGAAAGTAAATGCAACGCTTCCTTGCTAGGAAATAGCGTTTGCAGATGTCTGCGTATCGTAGCAATAGGGTTCTATTGCTTTTTAAAACGCGATATCGCATCTCACTTCTATGTTTCATGATAATATATAACATTCATTATGGAGTATTATGTATTCCTCGTATTCACTTCAAAAGAATGTAACTGCTAAACTTACATGCTAGTGAATAGCGTTTGCAGATGTCTACGTATCGTAGCTATGGAGTTCTAATGCTTCTTAAAACGCCATATCGCATCTCACTTCCATGTTTCATGATAAGATACAATATTCATTGCGAAGTGTCATGTATATCTCGTATTCACTTCAGAAGAATGTAAAAGCGGCTCTTTCCTAGCTAGGAAGTAGCGCTTGCAGATGTCTACGTATCGACGCAATGGTGTTCTAATGCTTCTCAAAACGCGATATCGCAACTCATTCCTATGTTTCATGATAAGATGTAATATTCATTGCGAAGTGTCACGTATACCGCGTATTCACTTCAAAAGAATGTAAATGCGACACTTCCTTGGTAGGAAATAGCGTTTGCAGATGTCTACGTATCGTAGCAATAGAGTTCTAGTGCTTCTTAGAACGCAATATCGCTACTTATATCTATGTTTCATGACAAGATATAATATTCATTATGGAGTGTTATGTATACCTCGTATTCACTTCAAAAGAATGTAAATGCTAAACTTCCATGCTAGGGAATAGCGTTTGCAGATGTCTACGTATCGTAGCAATGGAGTTCTAATGCTTCTCAAAACGCGATAACGCATCTCATTCCTATGTTTCATGATAAGATATAATTCTCATTGCGAAGTGTCATGTATATCTCGTATTCACTTCAAAAGAATGTAATTGCGACTCTCCTTGCTGGGAAATAGCGTTTGCAGATATCTACGTATCGTAGCAATAGAGTTCTAATGCTTCACAAAACGCGATAACGCATCTCATTCCTATGTTTCATGATAAGATATAATTCTCATTGCGAAGTGTCATGTATATCTCGTATTCACTTCAAAAGGATGTAAATGCGACTCTCCTTGCTAGGAAGTAGCGTTTGCAGATGTCTACGTATCGTAGCAATAGAGTTCTAGTGCTTCTCAAAACGCGATATCGCATCTCACTTCTATGTTTCATGATAAGATATAATATTCATTGCGAAGTGTCATGTATACCTCGCACTCACATCACAAGAATGTAAAAGCGGCACTTCCTTCCTAGGAAGTAGGGCTTACAGATGTCTACGTATCGAAGTAATAGTGTTCTAATGCTTCTCAAAACGCGATATCGCATCTCTCTTCTATGTTTCATGATAAGATATAATATTCATTGCAAAGTGTCATGTATACCTCGTATTCTCTCCAAACGATTGTAAATGCAACACTTCCTTCCTAGGAAATAGCTTATTGAGATGTCTACGTATCGTAGCAATACAGTTCTAATGCTACTTAAATTGCGATATCGCATCTCATTTCTATGTTTCGTGATAAGGTATAATATTCATTGCGAAGTGTCATGTACACCTCGTATTCACTACAAAAGAATGTAAATGCGACACTGCCATGCTAGGAAATAGCGTCTGCAGATGTCTACGCGTCGAGGGAAAACAGTTCTAATGCTTCTTAGAACGCGATATCGCATCTCTCTTCTATGTTTCATGATAAGATGTAATATTCATTGCGAAGTGTCATCTATACCGCGTATACTCTCCAAACGATTGTAAATGCGACACTTCCTTCCTAGGAAATAGCGTTTTCATATGTCTACGTATCGTAGCAATAGAGTTCTAATGCTACTTAAATAGCGATAACGCATCAAATTTCTATGTTTCATCATAAGATTTAATATTCATTGTGGAGTGTTATGTATACCTCGTATTCACTTGAAAAGAATGTCAGTACGACACTTGCTTGCTAGGAAGTAGCGGTCGCAGATGTCTACGTACCGAAGCAATAGTGTTCTAATTCTTCTTAAAACGCGGTATCGCCCCGCATTTCTATGTTTCATGACAAGATATAATATTCATTGTGCAGTGTTATGTATACCTCATATTCACTTCAAAAGAATGAAAATGCGACACTTCCTTGCTAGGAGATAGCGTTTGCAGATGTTTACGTATCCAAGCAATAGAGTTCTAATGCTACTTAAAACGAGATATCGCATCTCATTTCTATGTTTCAAGAAAAGATACAATATTCATTGCGAAGTGTTATGTATACCTCGCATACACTTCAAAAGAATGTAAATTCCACACCTCCTTTCTAGGAAATGCGTTTCCAGATGTCTACGTATCGAAGCTACACAGTTCTTATGCTTCTTAAAAAGCGTTATCGCATCGCAGTTCTATGATTCATGATAAGATATATTTATTCATTGCGAAATGTTATGTATACCTCGTCTACATTTCCAAAGAATGTAAATGCAATACATCCTTGCTAGGAAATATCGTTTCCAGATGCCAACATATCGAAGCAATGGAGTTGTATTGCTTCTCAAAACGCGATAACGCATTTCAGTTTTGTGTTTCACGATAAGATATAATATTCATTGCGAAGTGTTAGGTATACCTCGAATACACTTCAAAAGAATGTAAATGCCACACTTCCTTGCTAGGAAATGCGTTTTCAGGTTTCTACTTATCGAAGCAATAGAGTTCCGATGCTTCTTAAAACGCGATATCGCGTCTCATTTCTATATTTCATGATAAGATATAATATTCATTGCGGAATGTCATGTATACCTTGTATTAACTTCAAATGAATGTAAATGCGACACTTCATTCCTAGGAAATAGCGTTTGCACATGTCTACGTAACGAAGCAATAGAGTTCTAATGCTTCTTAAAACGGGATACCGTATCTCATTATAATGTTTCGTGATAAGGAATAATATTCATTTCGAAGTGTCACGAATACCTCGCATTCACTTGAAAGGAATGTAAATGCGATACTTCCTTGCTCGGAAGAAGCGTTTGCAGATGCCTACGTATCGAAGCAAGAGAGTTCTAATTCTTCCTAAATCGCGATATCGCATCTCATTTCTATGTTTCATGATAAGACATAATACTCATTGCAGAGTGTTACGTATACCTCGTATACACTTCAAATGAATGTAAGTGCGACACTTCGCTGCTACGTAGTAGCGTTTGCAGTTGTCTAGGTATCGAAGCAATAGAGTTCTGATGCTGCTTATAAATCGATATCGCATCTCATTTCTATGTTTCATGATAAGATATGATATTCTTTGCAGAGTGTTGTGTATACCTCGTATACACTTCAAATGAATGTAAATACCACTCTTCCTTGCTGGGAAATACCGTTTGCAGATGTCTACGTATCGTAGCAATAGAGTTCTAATGCTTCTCAGAACGCGATATCGCATCTCATTTCTATGCTTCATGATAAGATATAATATTCATTGCGATGTGTCATGTGTACCTAGTATTCACTCCAAACAACTGTAAATGCGACACTTCCTTGCTAGGAAATAGCGTATTCAGATGTCTACGTATCGTAGCAATAGAGTTCTAATGCTACTTAAATCGCGATATCGCATCTCATTTCTATGCTTCGTGATAAGATATAATATTCATTGCGAAGTGTCATGTATACCTCGTATTCACTTCAAAAGAATGTAAATGCGACTATTGCTTGCTAGGAAATAGCGTTCTCAGATGTCTACGTATCGTAGCAATAGAGTTCTAATGCTACTTAAGTCGCGATATCGCATCTCATTTCTATGTTTTGTGATAAGATATAATATTCATTGCGAAGTGTCATGTATACCTCGTATTCTCTCCAAACGAATGTAAATGCGACACTTCCTTGCTAAGAAATGGCGCATTCAGATGTCTACATATCGTAGCAATAGAGTTCTAATGCTACCTAAATCGCGATATCGCATCTCATTTATATGTTTCGTGATAAGATATAACATTCATCGCGAAGTGTCATGTATACTTCGTATTCACTTCAAAAGAATGTAAGTGCGACACTCCCATGCTAGGAAATGGCGTTTGCTGATGTCTCCGCATCGAAGCCATAGAGTTCTAATGCTTCCTAAAACACGATATCGCATCTCACTTCTATGTTTCATGATAAGATATAATATTCATTGCGAAGTGTCATGTATACCTCGTATTCACTTCAAAAGAATGTAAGTGCGACACTTCCATGCTAGGAAATGGCGTTTGCTGATGTCTCCGCATCGATGCCATAGAGTTCTAATGCTTCTTAAAACGCGATATCGCATCTCTCTTCTATGTTTCATGATAAGATATAATATTCATTGCGAAGTGTCACGTATACCTCGCATTCACTTCAAAAGAATGTAAATGCGATTACTGTTTGCTAGGAAATAGCATTTGCAGATGCCTACGTGTCGTAGCAATAGAGTTCTAATGCTACTTAAGTCACGATATGACACCTCATTTACATGTTTAGATCGCGATATCGCATCTCATTTCTATGTTTGGTGATAAATCATAATATTCATTCAGAAGTGCCATGTATACCTCGAATTCACTTCAAAAGAATGTAAATGCGACACTTCCATACTAGGAAATAGCGTTTGCAGATATCTCCGCATCGAGGCAATAGGGTTCTAATGCTTCTTAAGACGCGATATCGCATCTCACTTTTATGTTACATGATAAGATATAATATTCATTGCGAAGTGTCATGTATACCTCGTATTCACTCCAAACGAATGTAAATGCGACACTTCCTTGCTAGGAAATAGAGTATTCAGATGTCTACGTATCGTGGCAATAGAGTTCTAATGCTTCTTAAATCGTGATATAGCATCTCATTTCTATGTTTCGTGATAAGATACAATATTCACTGCGACGTGTCATGTATACCTCGTATTCACTTCAAAAGAATGTAAATGCGAATATTGCATGCTAGGAAATATCGTCTGCAGATGTCTATGTATCGTAGCAATAGCGTTCTAATGCTACTTAAATCGCGATATGGCACCTCATTTATATGTTTCGTGATAAGATATAATATTCATTGCGAAGTGTCATGTATACCTCGTACGCACTTCAAAAGAAAGTAAATGCGACTATTGCTTGCTAGGCAATAGCGTTTGCAGATGTCTACGTATCGTAGCAATAGAGTTCTAATGCTTCTTAAAACGCCATATCGCATCTCACTTCTATGATTCATGATAAGATATAATTCTCATTGCGAAGTGTCATGTATATCTCGTATTCACTTCAAAGGAATGTAAATGCGACTCTCCTTGCTAGAAAATAACGTTTGCAGATGTCTACGCATCGTAGCAATAGAGTTCTAGTGCTTCTTATATCGCGATATAGCATCTCACTTCTATGTTTCGAGATAAGATATAATATTCATTGCGAAATGTCATGTATATCTCGTATTAACTGCAAAAGAATTTAAATGCGAAACTTCAATGCTAGGAAATAGCGTTTGCAGATATCTACGTATCGTAGCAATAGAGTTCTAATGCTTCACAAAACGCGATAACACATCTCATACCTATGTTTCATGATAAGATATAATTCTCATTGCGAAGTGTTATGTATACCTCGTATTATCTTCAAAAGAATGTAAATGCGGCACTTCCATGCTAGGAAATAGCGTTTGCAGATGTCTACGTATCGTAGCAATAGAGTTCTAATGCTTCTTAAAACGCGATATCGCATCTCACCTCTATGTTTCATGATAAGATATAATATTCATTATGGAGTATTATGTATTCCTCGTCTTCACTTCAAAAGAATGTAACTGCTAAACTTCCATGCTAGGGAATAGCGTTTGCAGATGTCTACGTATCGTAGCTATGGAGTTCTAATGCTTCTTAAAACGCCATGTCGCATCTCACTTCCATGTTTCATGATAAGATACAATATTCATTGCGAAGTGTCATGTATATCTCGTATTCACTTCAGAAGAATGTAAAAGCGGCACTTTCCTAGGTAGGAAGTAGCGCTTGCAGATGTCTACGCATCGACGCAATGGTGTTCTAATGCTTCCCAAAACGCGATATCGCAACTCATTCCTATGTTTCATGATAAGCTATAATATTGATTCCGATGTGTCATGTATATCTCGTATTCACTTCAAAAGAATGTAAATGCTAAACTTCCATGCTAGGGAATAGCGTTTGCAGATGTCTACGTATCGTAGCAATAGAGTTCTAATGCTTCTCAAAACGCGATGTCGAAACTCATTCCTATGTTTCATGATAAGATGTAATATTCATTGCGAAGTGTCACGTATACCGCGTATTCACTTCAAAAGAATGTAAATGCGACACATCCTTGGTAGGAAATAGCGTTTGCAGATGTCTACGTATCGTAGCAATAGAGTTGTAGTGCTTCTTACAACGCAATATCGCTACTTATATCTATGTTTCATGACAAGATATAATATTCATTATGGAATGTTATGTATTCCTCGTATTCACTTCAAAAGAATGTAAATGCTAAACTTCCATGCTAGGGAATAGCGTTTGCAGATGTCTACGTATCGTAGCAATGGAGTTCTAATGCTTCTCAAAACGCGATAACGCATCTCATTCCTATGTTTCATGATAAGATATAATTCTCATTGCGAAGTGTCATGTATATCTCGTATTCACTTCAAAAGAATGTAATTGCGACTCTCCTTGCTGGGAAATAGCGTTTGCAGATATCTACGTATCGTAGCAATAGAGTTCTAATGCTTCACAAAACGCGATAACGCATCTCACTTCTATGTTTCATGATAAGATATAATATTCTTTGCGAAGTGTCACGTATACCGCGTATTCACTTCAAAAGAATGTAAATGCGACACTTCCTTGGTAGGAAATAGCGTTTGCAGATGTCTACGTATCGTAGCAATAGAGTTCTAGTGCTTCTTAGAACGCAATATCGCTACTTATTTCTATGTTTCATGATAAGGTGAAATATTCATTGTGGAGTGTTATGTATACCTCGTATTCACTTCAAAAGAATCTAAATGCGACACTTCCTTGCTATTATATAGCGTTTGCAGATGTCTGCGTATCGTAGCAAAAGTTTTCTAATGCTTCTTAAATCGCGTTACCGAATCTCATTCCTATGTTTCGTGATAAGATACAATATTCATTGCGAAGTGTCCTGTATACGACGATTTCTCTTGACAAGAATGTGAATGTGACACTTCCTTGCTTGGAAGGAACGTTTGCAGATGTCTACGCATCGTAGCAATAGAGTTCTAGTGCTTCTTAAATCGCGATATAGCATCTCACTTCTATGTTTCGAGGTAAGACATAATATTCATTGCGAAATGTCATGTACACCTCGTATTAACTGCAAAAGAATGTAAATGCGACACTTCCATGCTAGGAAATAGCGTTTGCAGATGTCTACGTATCGTAGCAATAGAGTTCTAATGCTTCTCAGAACGCGATATCGCATCTCATTTCTATGCTTCATGATAAGATATAATATTCATTGCGATGTGTCATGTGTACCTAGTATTCACTCCAAACAACTGTAAATGCGACACTTCCTTGCTAGGAAATAGCGTATTCAGATGTCTACGTATCGTAGCAATAGAGTTCTAATGCTACTTAAATCGCGATATCGCATCTCATTTCTATGCTTCGTGATAAGATATAATATTCATTGCGAAGTGTCATGTATACCTCGTATTCACTCCAAACGAATGTAAATGCGACACTTCCTTGCTAGGAAATAGAGTATTCAGACGTCTACGTATCGTGGCAATAGAGTTCTAATGCTTCTTAAATCGTGATATAGCATCTCATTTCTATGTTTCGTGATAAGATACAATATTCACTGCGACGTGTCATGTATACCTCGTATTCACTTCAAAAGAATGTAAATGCGAATATTGCATGCTAGGAAATATCGTCTGCAGATGTCTATGTATCGTAGCAATAGCGTTCTAATGCTACTTAAATCGCGATATGGCACCTCATTTATATGTTTCGTGATAAGATATAATATTCATTGCGAAGTGTCATGTATACCTCGTACGCACTTCAAAAGAAAGTAAATGCGACTATTGCTTGCTAGGCAATAGCGCTTGCAGATGTCTACGTATCGTAGCAATAGAGTTCTAATGCTTCTTAAAACGCCATATCGCATCTCACTTCTATGATTCATGATAAGATATAATTCTCATTGCGAAGTGTCATGTATATCTCGTATTCACTTCAAAAGAATGTAAATGCGACTATTGCTTGCTAGGAAATAGCGTTTTCAGATGTCTACGTATCGTAGCAATAGAGTTCTAATGCTACTTAAATCATGATATCGCATCTCATTTCTATGTTTTGTGATAAGATATAATATTCATTGCGAAGTGTCATGTATACCTCGTATTCTCTCCAAACGAATGTAAATGCGACACTTCCTTGCTAAGAAATGGCGCATTCAGATGTCTACATATCGTAGCAATAGAGTTCTAATGCTACCTAAATCGCGATATCGCATCTCATTTATATGTTTCGTGATAAGATATAACATTCATCGCGAAGTGTCATGTATGCTTCGTATTCACTTCAAAAGAATGTAAGTGCGACACTCCCATGCTAGGAAATGGCGTTTGCTGATGTCTCCGCATCGAAGCCATAGAGTTCTAATGCTTCCTAAAACACGATATCGCATCTCACTTCTATGTTTCATGATAAGATATAATATTCATTGCGAAGTGTCATGTATACCTCGTATTCACTTCAAAAGAATGTAAGTGCGACACTTCCATGCTAGGAAATGGCGTTTGCTGATGTCTCCGCATCGATGCCATAGAGTTCTAATGCTTCTTAAAACGCGATATCGCATCTCTCTTCTATGTTTCATGATAAGATATAATATTCATTGCGAAGTGTCACGTATACCTCGCATTCACTTCAAAAGAATGTAAATGCGATTACTGTTTGCTAGGAAATAGCATTTGCAGATGCCTACGTGTCGTAGCAATAGAGTTCTAATGCTACTTAAGTCACGATATGACACCTCATTTACATGTTTAGATCGCGATATCGCACCTCATTTCTATGTTTGGTGATAAATCATAATATTCATTCAGAAGTGCCATGTATACCTCGAATTCACTTCAAAAGAATGTAAATGCGACACTTCCATACTAGGAAATAGCGTTTGCAGATATCTCCGCATCGAGGCAATAGGGTTCTAATGCTTCTTAAGACGCGATATCGCATCTCACTTTTATGTTACATGATAAGATATAATATTCATTGCGAAGTGTCATGTATACCTCGTATTCACTCCAAACGAATGTAAATGCGACACTTCCTTGCTAGGAAGTAGAGTATTCAGATGTCTACGTATCGTGGCAATAGAGTTCTAATGCTTCTTAAATCGTGATATCGCATCTCATTTCTATGTTTCGTGATAAGATATAATATTCACTGCGAAGTGTCATGTATACCTCGTATTCACTTCAAAAGAATGTAAATGCGACTATTCCTTGCTAGGGCATAGCGTTTGCAGATGCCTAGGCATCGTAGCAATACAGTTCTAACGCTTCTTAGATCGCGATATCGAATCTCATTTCTATGCTTCATGATAAGATATAATATTCATTGCGGAGTGTCATGTATACCTAGTATTCACTCCAAACAAATGTAAATGCGACACTTCCTTGCTAGGAAATAGCGTATTCAGATGTCTACGTATCGTAGCAATAGAGTTCCAATGCTACTAAAGTCGCGATATCGCATTTCATTTCTATGTTTCGCGATAGGATATAATATTCACTGCGAAGTGTCATGTATACCTCGTATTCACTTCAAAAGAATGTAAATGCGAATATTGCATGCTAGGAAATAGCGTTTTCAGATGTCTACGTATCGTAGCAATAGCGATCTAATGCTTCTTAGATCGCGATATCGCATCTCATTTCTATGTTTCGTGATAAGTTATAATATACATTCCGATGTGTCACGTAAACCTCGAATTCACATCAAAAGAATGTAGATGCGACTATTGCTTGCTAGGAAATAGCGTTTGCAGTTGTCTACGTATCGTAGCAATAGCGTCCTAATGCTCCTTAGATCGCGATATCGCATCTCATTTCTGTGTTTCGTGATAAGTTATAATATTCATTCCGAAGTGTCATGTAAACCTCGAATTCACTTAAAAAGAATGTAAATGCGACTGTTGCTTGCTAGGAAATAGCGTTTGCAGATGTCTACGTATCGAAGCATTAGAGTTCTAATGCGTCTTAAAACGCGATATCGCGTCCCATTAATATGTTTCACGATATGATATAAAATTCATTGTGAAGTGTTATGTATACCTCGTCTACACATCAAAAGAATGTAAATGCCACATTTCCTTCCTAGGAAATAGCGTTTCCAGATTTCTACGTATCGAAGCAATACATTTCTAATGTTCCTTTAAACGCGATATCGCATCTCAATTCTATGTTGCATGATAAGCTTTAATATTCACAGCGAAGTGTTATGTATACCTCGTCTACACATCAAACGAATGTAAATGCAACACATCCTTGCTAGGAAATATGGTTTCCAGATGCCAACATATCGAAGCAATGGAGTTGTAATGCTTCTTAAAACGCGATAACGCGTATCATTTCTATGTTTCACGATATGATATAAAATTCATTGTGAAGTGTTATGTATACCTCGTCTACACATCAAAAGAATGTAAATACCACATTTCCTTCCTAGGAAATAGCGTTTCCAGATTTCTACGTATCGAAGCAATCGAGTTCTAATGCTCCTTAAAACGCGAAATCGCATCTCATTTCTATGTCTCATGATAAGATATAATATGCACTGCGAAGTGTTATGTATTCCTCGTCCAAACTTCAAATGAATGTAAATGCGACACTTCCTTTCTTGGAAATTGCGCTTCCAGATATCCATGTATCAAAACAATAGAGTTCAAATGCTTCTTAAAACGCGATATCGCATCAAATTTCTATGTTTCATCATAAGATATAATATTCATTGTGGAGTGTTATGTATACCTCGTATTCACTTGAAAAGAATGTCAGTACGACACTTGCTTGCTAGGAAGTAGCGGTCGCAGATGTCTACGTACCGTAGCAATAGTGTTCTAATTCTTCTTAAAACGCGGTATCGCCCCGCATTTCTATATTTCATGACAAGATATAATATTCATTGTGCAGTGCTATGTATACCTCATATTCACTTCAAAAGAATGAAAATGCGACACTTCCTTGCTAGGAAATAGCGTTTGCAGATGTCTACGTATCCAAGCAATAGAGTTCTAATGCTTCTTAAAACGAGATATCGCATCTCATTTCTATGTTTCAAGAAAAGATACAATATTCATTGCGAAGTGTTATGTATACCTCGTCTACATTTCCAAAGAATGTAAATGCAACACATCCTTGCTAGGAAATATCGTTTCCAGATGCCTACATATCGAAGCAATAGAGTTGTATTGCTTCTCAAAACGCGATAACGCATTTCAGTTTTGTGTTTCACGATAAGATATAATATTCATTGCGAAGTGTTAGGTATACCTCGAATACACTTCAAAGGAATGTAAATGCCACACTTCCTTGCTAGGAAATGCGTTTTCAGGTTTCTACGTATCGAAGCAATAGAGTTCTGATGCTTCTTAAAACGCGATATCGCGTCTCATTTCTATGTTTCATGATAAGATATAATATTCATTGCGGAGTGTCATGTATACCTTGTATTAACTTCAAATGATTGTAAATGCGACACTTCATTCCTAGGAAATAGCGTTTGCACATGTCTACGTAACGAAGCAATAGAGTTCTAATGCTTCTTAAAACGGGATACCGTATCTCATTATAATGTTTCGTGATAAGGAATAATATTCATTTCGATGTGTCACGTATACCTCGCATTCACTTGAAAGGAATGTAAATGCGATACTTCCTTGCTCGGAAGTAGCGTTTGCAGATGCCTACGTATCGAAGCAAGAGAGTTCTAATGCTTCCTAAATCGCGATATCGCATCTCATTTCTATGTTTCATGATAAGACATAATACTCATTGCAGAGTGTTACGTATACCTCGTATACACTTCAAATGAATATAAGTGCGACACTTCGTTGCTACGTAGTAGCTTTTGCAGTTGTCTAGGTATCGAAGCAATAGAGTTCTGATGCTGCTTATAAATCGATATCGCATCTCATTTCTATGTTTCATGATAAGATATAATATTCATTTCGGAGTGTTATGTATATCTCGTCTACACTTCAGAAGCATGTAAATGCCAAACTATCTTGCCACGGAATAGTAATTCTAGATGTCTACGGTAACGTCAGGCGTGACGCCTGCCACCCTCCGGCGTGCTCCAGGTCCAGCAACCGCTCATCCGTCAGCATCTGCAACCGCAGCATACGTGCGAGGACCGCACGGTTTCCCGGCGCCTCAGGACGAGGAGACAGAGCTACAAGGACGTAGAGTACAGCAGCACGTACCCACATACTTACCCTCCATACGTGTAACCTTAGGTTAAGCACGCTACACGACTGTGTACATACACACTACAACACACACGTCGAATTCTAAGTTCGATTAGAGATAATCTGCGATGCGCTCGCGCGCACACTCGACACTCGCGGCTCGCGCTCAACGTGAGCCGCACCCCACTCCGACCGGCCGCCCCATCACGAGGGCCGAGTGGCCGCCCTACTCCACCGTCTGCCCCACCGCGAAGGCCCAGAGACTCGCGCGCGGCGCGACCCGCGGAAGGTGGCGAACGTGCTTCCGATACGAGACTTCTAATCCGAACGCCGAACCGAGCAGATCGAATCTGCCTCCGTTGTATCCTGCAGCGAGCTACCAGCTCCAATGCAGTCGTTTCTATTCCATCTCCCATAGAGAAGTCTTTATTATAACTTAGTCTCATCTCTATTTCATTTTGTACTCATATTTAGTAACATAGTCTTAGTGTTTGTATTAGGATAGTATTCATAGAATATACACTAATTTTTCCCGATTCGATGTCTCTTTATTATACTACAATCTCCTTCGTCTCTATTCCACGGGTACGCTCGCGTATTATTACTATTTCGCACTATTTCATCTGCGACCGTCTTGAAGCTGGACGGTTAGAGCGCACCAACGCTTAGCCGCTCTTACTTCACCTCTGCCGTAACAAGGGTGTCTTGAACTAAGGTCGATCCCGGTAAGGTAGAGCGAACCAGCGCTTAGGCGTGCCGTCGTCCTCCTGTGTGCAAGTACCCACGATGAACTCTGAGCTTTCTATGAAGCGTACTCGACGCGCGGGGAGGAAAGAGTTCCTACGTCGTCTCGTCCGCTAATACGTGGGCAGTGCCTCATGCCCTTTTATGTCTCATGATAAGATGTAATATTCAATGAAACGGGTTAATTATCAACAGTTCAAAAGAATGTAAAGCCCACTCTTCCTTGCTACGTAATAGCGTCCCTAAATGTCTACATATCGAAGTAATAGAGTTCTAACGCTTCATGAAATGCGATATGGCATTTCGTTTCTATGTCTCATGATAAGATGTACTATCAACGCTACGTGCTTTGTATATCTAACACATCAAACGGATGTAAATCCTACACATCCATGTTACGGAATAGCGTTCCTTGATGTTTACGTATCGAAGAAGTATTGTTCTATTCCTTTATAGAACGCGATATCGCATCTCACTTCTATGTCCCATGATAAGATGTAACATTCAATGGAACTCTTTAAGTATATCACGTCTACACTTAAGAAGAATGTAAATGCCACACTTCCTTGCTACGGAATAGCTTTCCTAGATGTCTATGTATCGAAGCAATACAGCTCTAGTCCATCGTATAACGTGATATCGCATCTCATTTCAATTTTTCATGATATGATGTAATTCAATGCAACACGTAATGTACATCCCGTCAACACTTGCCCAAGCTAGTCCGAGCCACATTCATAGAGGAAAATTGAATGATACTGAGGCTGGCAGTCTGCATCATCTACAAATTTGGCCAAACCAATCCATCCTAATTCAAAAAGGGTCAGATGTGAGCGAATCGCGTACACGAAGTGAGTTCGCCTCCCCGTGGTTCCCCGTGGGTACTCCGGCGGTTAAGATTCGTCCCCACCAACGGAGTAGCTAAAGGGACGCACCCGCGGGAAAGGCGCCGCGGCACATCTGGATTCTTCAATCGCCCGTTTCAGTGAGGTGGGTGTAACTGGTTGGAAGATGGTAGATTCAGTCTAGGTATACCAGTCTGGGCCAGGAACCACGCCCGATCACCGGCCTGGTGCAGGGTAGATAATATCTTGTAAACACTTCAAAAGAATGTAAAGCACCACACATCATTGCTACGGAATGGAGTATTAGATGTCTACATATCGAAACAATAGAGTTCTAATGCCTCATGAAACACGATATCTCATATCACTTCTATGTCTCATGAGAAGATGTAACATCAATGCAACGCGTTATGTATATCTCGTCAGCACTTCAATCGAATGGAAGTGCCACACTTCCTTGCGACGGAATAGCGCTTCTCGATGTCTACATATGGAAGAAATAGAGTTCTAATGATTACTAAAACGCGATATGGCATCTCATTTCTATGACTCATGATAAGATGCAATATTCAATGCAGCACGTTATGTACATCTCGTCAACACTTCAAGAGAATGTAAATCCCACACATCCTTGCGGTCGATGAGCGTTTCCATACGTCTACGTATCGAAGCAATACAGTTCTAATTCTTTATAAAACCGGATATCGCAAATCATTTCGATGTTTCATGGCCTGATGCAACTCAATGCAACGCGTTATGTATTTATTGTCGATAATTCTAAAGAATGTAAATGCAACGCCTCCTAGCTCCGGAACAGAGTTCCTAGGTGCCTATGTTTCGAAGCAATAGAATTCAAACCCTTTATGAAGCGCGATATCGCACATCATTTCTATGTCTCACGATAGGATGTAATATTCAGTGCAACGCGTTATGTATGTCTCGTCTACACCTCTAGAGAATGTAAATGTCGCCCTTCCTTGCTACGCAACAGGGTTACTAGATGTCTACGTATCGAAGCAATAGTGTTCTAACTCTTCATAAAACGCCATGTCGCATCTCATTTCTATGTCTCATCATAAGATGTAATATTCAATGCAATGCGTTATGTGTACCTCGTCTGCACTTCAAAAGAATGTAAATGCGACTCTACCTTGCAACGGAATAGTGCTTCCAGGTGTCTGCGAATCGAAGCAGTACAGTTCCAATTCTTCATAAAACGCGATTTCGTATCTCAAATCTATGGTTCACGTTATGATGTAATTCAATGCAACGCGTTATGTATTTTTCGTCATTACTTCAAGAGAATGTAAATTCCACGCTTCCTAGCGACGGAATAGCGTTACTAGATGTCAAGTAATCGAAGCAATAGAGTTATAATGCTTGGTAAAACGCGATATCGCACCTAGATGTCCACGTATCGAAGCAATAGATATATTTACGAAATTACTTAAAACGTCTTAATCTCAAAAATAGCCTTTTCATCACAAACGTGTAATAAATAAAGTCTTCGAAGGCCCCACGTTTTATTTGTTCCATCGGTCGGAACATGTTCTCCCCGTTGAGAGACCGTGACGATCAATCTAAATCGGTTTGATCTGAATATCGCCTCGACGTCGATGGTTCACGCTATCGTCTGGGATGTGGGCAGCTCCGCTAACTGCTTGACGTTGCGATTGTAGACCCCCTGGCTGGTCCGTACGGTGACCGTTCGGGTGATCTTGTCTGGACCTGGGTGCACCTCTTCGACTCGACCGCAGTGCCACTGCAAAGGCAGGACGTAGTCATCCCTTAAGACTACGAGGGATCTTTTCTTGATCTCGTGGTAGCCCTTGGTCCATTTTTTTCGCTCGTTCAGATGGTGGATATACTCCTTGTGCCACCTGGTTCAAAATTCCTGCTGGACGTTCTGGATGTGTTGCTAGTGTGACAATCAGTTACGAGGAGTATCGCTGAAATCAGTCTCGGGCAAACTACGTGCCGATCAGGAAGTGGGTCGGAGTTAGGGACCATTAGGATCGGATGATAATGGAGTAAGCGGGCGGGAGTTTAGGATCACTTCGATTTCGATCGCGAACGTATTGAACTATTCGAATGTAACCCGTATCTTCCCCGACGACTCGTTTGACGTGGTGTTTAAACGATTTCACAGCTGCCTCCCAAAGGCCGCCGAAATTGGGAGAAGGAGCTGGCATGAAATGCCATGATAT